>NW_006238985.1:1504667-1510446 GCF_000226075.1 Solanum tuberosum | reverse complement strand
TGCTCGAGATACATCTCTTGCTACATCAAAAGACTTGAAACCCATTGCGAAAAAGATCATATCTTCCTCCATTTCAAGAAGTACAAGGGAAAGGAAAGGTTGGGAGTGGGAGAAAAGGGAAGAGAAAGAAATAAAGGAATGAGGATTCCGGTGACAGAAGGTCGCCGGAGGGGGTTCTGCCCTCCTTCGTTAGGATTATTGCCGGAAAAGAAGATTCTGATGACCTGTGAAAACGATTGGGTTCCCTCGCGACGGCGCGTGAGGCGCGTGGCGTCGGATTCTGATGGAGAAAGGAGGCGCGTGGGAGCGCGTGAGATGTTTTTTGAGGATGGGAATTTTTGGGGTAGGGTCGCAATAGGGAGGTTGTGATGGAGGCAATTTGGAAGAAGAAAGAAAGAGAGAGATGGAATTCCGATGGTCAGAAGGACCACCGGTGGGTTTTCTGGATAGTGAGATGATTTTTAAAAGTTACATCGGGATTAGTGCCTGAGAGAAAAGTGGCATCATATCCATTTTGTGAAGTGGTTTTACTCAAACCTTATATACAAATGCACTCTAGACACTCCTACTCTATTTCTATATTGAGTCTAAAACATCAACTATAGAGGCAGTGTCATTTGAGTATAATTGATTACACCAAAAACATAACAACAAAATACAGTTTAGTTTAACATCCTGCACACTATTTTCTATGCCTTCAAAACATCTGGAATTCCTTTCTTTCCAAATTGCCCACCATATTGAAGCAGGGATAATTCTCCATCTAGTTCTGTCTTTTTCAAGGGCACCTGCCTCCTCCCAGCTGTACAAGGCCTCAGTAACTCTCCTAGGCATAGTCCAGGATATGCCTTTAAGGCTCAAGAAAATCCTCCAAAGCTGCCGAGTGTATTTGTAGTGTATAAATAGATGGTTTACAGTTTCTAAGGTTTCCCCACATAGGAAACACTTAGAGCATAAAGGTTATCCCCTTTTCATTACATTATCCTGAGTCAAGGCAGCTTCCTTAGCTAGCAGCCAAATAAAGCATTGGAAACTTTGTGTGGGATTCTACACTTCCATATTTGTTTCCAAGGCCAGATGGGACTCTGCTGGCTTGATTGATCCATCAGCCTGTAAGCTGAATGCATTTTGAACTCTCCTCTATTGTTGCCTTTCCACCAAAGCATATCCTCATATGCCTGAAGTCTAGTAAAGTGTTCAGCCATGTTGAGGAATTCTGCCAACCTCATCACTTCCCAGTCATTTGGTTCTCTCATGAAGATGATATTCCACCCTTGTGGTGTCCATAGTTCTGCAATAGTTCTTTGTTGGAACATTGCCAAATTGTAAATATCAGGGAAAAGAGTTTCCGGGTTACCTTTCTCATGCCATTCATCCTTCCAGAATTTGATCTTGTTCCCATTCCCCACTTTCATCTTGAATTTGGGTTTAACTTCCTCCCATAATGCTCTTATGGATCTCTATAAACTGGTCCCATAAGGTGTGGTCACAATCTTAGTCGTCCAACTATCTTCATTCTCATATTTTGCACTTATCACTCTTCTCCAAAGTGTTTGGTTTTCATTTGAGTATTTGCACAACCACTTCATTAAGAGTGCTTTGCCATGTAGCTCCATATTCTTTATTCCCAGACCACCATTCTTCTTTCCAGTTGTCACTGCATTCCATTTTACTAGATGAAAACCTCTATTCTCTTTGTTTCCTTGCCACAAGAACTTCCTTCTTATGCTGTCTAGTCTTTTAGTGATCCCTGGTGGGATGGGAAATAGAGACAACATGTAAGTTGGGAGAGCATCTAGGACTGAGTTTATGAGGGTCAGTCTACCCCCTCTTGACAAGTACTGAGTTTTCCATCTGGCCAGCTTCTTCTCACACTTCTCTATCACACCATTCCAAATTTCTAAGGACTTGGATTTTGCTCCCAATGGCATACCCAAATATGTTGTAGGTAGAGTACCTACTTCACCCCCTAGAATTGAAGCTAACAATTCTATGTTGTTGACCTCATTGATAGTATACATAGAACTTTTAATCCAGTTAATGTGCAACCCGGATACCCCTTCAAACAGCACCAGGATCACCCTTAAGTATTTCAGTTGGTCTTCCTCAGCTCCACAAAAAATCAATGTATCATCTGCATACTGAAGATGTGTCACCTCCAAGCTTTCTGTATTTTCTCTAGCCACATCAAAACCTTTTACCCATCCTCTCATATTTGCTGTCTTGAGCATATTATTCATCCCCTCCATAGTAATTAAGAACAAGAAAAGGGACAATGGATCACCCTGCCTGAGTCCTCTTTGAGTTTGAAAAAACCCTGCAGGGGGACCCATTAATCAGAACAGAGAAGCTAACTGTAGAAATGCAGAAGCTAATCCAGTTCAACCATTTTTGTCCAAATCCCATCATCTCTAAAATCTTCAGAAGGTACTTCCAATTCACATGATCATATGCTTTTTCTATGTCCAGCTTGCATAGAATGCCAGGTTTCTTCTGCTTAATCCTGGAATCTACAACTTCATTAGCAATCAACACTACATCCATAATTTGTCTCCCTTTTATAAAAGCCATTTGTTGTGAGTCCACCAGTCTATCTATCACAGCTTTCAACCTTTCTGTGAGAACTTTGGAGAGTATTTTGTAAATGCTCCCTATGAGGCTAATTGGTCTGTAATCCCTTAACTCGTTGGCTCCTTTTTTCTTTGGAATGAGTGCAATGAAAGTAGCGTTGAAACTCTTCTCGAAGACTTCTTGCTCATAAAAGTTTTGAAATGTGTCCATCATGTCTTTCTTCAGTACATCCCAACACTTGATGAAGAAACCCATTGTGTACCCATCTGGACCAGGAGCCTTATCGGCTGCACATAGCTCTAGGTTCTATATTTTATTCAATGACTTTCCAGAAGTAGATTAAAACTATGCTTTACAACCTGTCTTTGTCCCTTTCCTTTTCTGAGGGTTTGATGGTCATTGGTTGAGGTGGTTTTGTTATTACGCTTTCCCCTTTTTGTGTGATTCAAAAGGTCACGTATTAGCATTACATTTTGGGATAATTTCAGAACCTCCACTCATGTTTGACTTCACAACACTCACCTCCCTTGTGGTTTATGATATTACACTTGCCTCCCTTATTTTGATTTCTTTGTAACAATTCTTTCAACCCATTTATGTTTCAAAAAAATTCTTTCAACCCATTTATTATTAATAAAAAAGAATACCATTTGACTAATTTTCCCATATTAATACTCTTTTGTTTAAAAACATTATTTGTTAATTTTTACTCTATTTACTTATTCTTCTAATAGCTATTAATATTTAAGTAAATTCAAAAGAGTAGGTCTGTTCCAGAAGTCTTTTGCTTCATCTTCTTCTCTCATGGTGTGATGGCTTAGCAGAGGCAGTAGTTTTATTTTCTTCTGTGGGAAACAGTGGTTCACTCAGGTCAAGAAGATAGTTAAGAAGTTTAAAAACCTGAGAAATTGTGGATCTTGCGTTAATTGATGAAACTAATGAGGGTATCAACCAAAAGCTTAAACTACGAAGAAACACTTTAGACAGTAAGGTTTTTGGATAAGTACATGCAATATCTGTGCCGTTGCATGTTTAGGTGTCATAAGAATGAAATTGAGTGATATTAGATGGGCTTGTGCTGTCTAAACATGCACAATTAGATGCGTGGGCTCGACTTTCCAGAGAATGGTATGATGTTGCACACGATTAGAGTAATGCTTGTTGAAATGAAGAAGTGCTATCGGAGTGTTACGTGATGGGAAGATATCTACTAAGAAGTTGTTTCATTGAGAAGCTCGCTTCCTTTTGATCAAGTTTGTTGCCGCTTTTTCGCCTTTTACCCTTTCCAGGACGAAACAAATTTATTCAGGAATTCAAATATTCTTTTCTTTTATCCCTCTTGCTGCTAATGCACTTGTTTATTTCCTTCTAAACAGGCTGTTATTGAGGCGAATATTATTCTTCCCATGGTACACCTATTGCAAAATGCAGAATTTGACATTAAGAAGGAGGCAGCATGGGCTATCTCTAATGCTACCTCTGGAGGATCTAATGACCAGATTAGGTTTGTTCTTTCTCTGTATACTCTCTGTGAGTCCCCTTTAATTCTGCTGTTCATCTCATATGACTTATGATCGGGTCATACTCTTCTTGTAAGCGGAGCCGATATGATTTTTAATGAGGTTGTAAGTAAATAACTATTTTTGAAGTTTGAGCAAAACTAACAGCAGATTTTCTTCTTATTTGATAAATGATGATCAGGCACTCTTAATAGACATTCTATCGGAGTGTTATCTTGTGATAAAATAGGTAAAACTCCTGATTTTGAAACACGAACTGATAATTGTTAAACCTTTTAAAGGAAATAGCTCTTGGGTTTTTGAATGAGCAAATTGTGAATTACCTTTCCACTGTGGAAAGACAAACATTTCAGTCACGAGTTGAAAGATCTATTGGGGATAAGAGAAGTCAATGGGGTCAGAAGCTGCGTCTTTCATGCTAATGGTGTATCAGTTTCTATTAATGGGATCTGTTGTTTATCCTATTGCAGGTTCTTGGCTAGTCAAGGTTGCATTAAGCCACTATGTGATCTCCTAATTTGTCCAGATCCCAGAATCGTTACAGTATGCTTGGAGGGGCTCGAGAATATACTGAAGGTGGGCGAGGTGGACAAAGAAGCTGGGGCGAATGGTGGAATCAATTTGTATGCACAAACTATCGATGAATGTGATGGATTGGACAAGATTGAGAATC
Source organism: Solanum tuberosum (assembly GCF_000226075.1). NCBI lineage: Eukaryota > Viridiplantae > Streptophyta > Magnoliopsida > Solanales > Solanaceae > Solanum > Solanum tuberosum. The sequence goes on along the minus strand of NW_006238985.1, from coordinate 1,505,682 downwards.
TCCAAACTCACGATAACAATGAGTTATATGAGAAGGCTGTAAAGATCTTGGAGAAATACTGGGCTGAAGAAGATGAAGAGCAAAATCTCCCTGATGGTGCTGATGGGAATCAGCAAGGTTTCCAATTCGGAAACAACCAGCCTAATGTTCCTGCTGGAGGATTCAAGTTTGGCTAGAAGATTAGCAAGTCTGTTTTGTTTTATAGGTCTCTTCACTGGTTTTGGATCACAATTTTTAGACTATGTAATTGGATCGTTTTGTCGCCAAGGGTCAGGGTTTTTGGTCTGGCACAAAGGCCTTTTTGATTTGTTTGAAAATGTGATGGTTTAGTTTGTGTTTTCTAAAATTTCATTCAACTTTCAAAATCACATTACCAGAGTGTTCTTTTGGCTGGCTATTTGTGTGGGGTACATGATATATTTATGGTTGAATTCATAATATGTGTTTTAAATGTTGCTCAACAAAATTACCAGGTACTCAATTGGTCAGAGATGTTTTTTGTGAACTTTCTTTCACCAGTTATGTAGTGTTAAGTTTTATAGGATTTTATGTTGTATATTTCTACCACAAATCATAACGTATCTATCACAATCTTGCAGTGTCCATATTTCATTCGTTCATTTTTACTTCTCACATTTGGGCTTGCCACACTCATTAAGACACAATAATTGTATGATTATTTTACCACACTACCTCTATTAATTGATGTTCAGTATTAGGTTTTGAAAAATTATTTGAAGAATAAGTAATTAATGTTATGATAAAACATGGAAAAAATAAAAACTGTCGGTAGGTTAAAAGTGAGGTAAATAAAAATTTATTTTTAAAAATAGTGGACAAGTAAAAGTGATCGAAGGAAATATATGACTTCAAGGCCATGGATCTAACGCTGTTGCATTTTAAAATATGAAGTAATACATCCCTATAGTCTCCTTAAAAAAAAAAAAAACTAATAAATAAATAAATAAAAGGTGGGAGGGGGGGGGGGGGGGGGCATCTGCTAGCCCGGCACGTT
>NW_006238985.1:1501886-1504476 GCF_000226075.1 Solanum tuberosum | reverse complement strand
GAGGGGTATATACTAGTCTAGCACGTTTTGCAAAAATTGAATTTAATACAAGTTCAATTGAAAACAAATGCAATAATTTCTACACTACAAAAACAAATTTCTTCAGTATCAAATAACACTTGGATTATTTGTAACGATCGAATTGAATATTTCAATAAGTATTTCATATTTGATAGAGATAGTTACAATGAAACTGAGGAAGACCAGAAGTTCAGTACAAAGGCGAATTTAAAATTTGAATTTTATAGGTTCTTATTATTAATTTAAGTTATGAATTCATATCAAATCAGTAATCTTGATAAAAATAAAATATTTTTTTATACATAAATTTATATTTGGTATCAAAATGTTGAGTTTAGATAAATCTAATAGCATAATATTGGATCCGCCTCTAATTGGGTGGAAAGATCTAACGTTGGTCCGAATATCTTCGAGAGGTCCACATATATTAATGAAATTCAAATTTCTATTATATAGAAGAGTGAAGTGGTAGGACGACCAAGGGTAAAAATGTAATTTTACTCTACAAAAAATCTATTAAGAAAGATAGCAAGAAAAACAAATAATTCTAGAAACATCTTTCTATGTATGAAGTGAATGATTATCAAGGATAAAAATGTAATTTCATGCTAATAAAAATTTATCAAGAATAATAACAAGAAAACTAAATAGTTCTAGAAACATCTTTAGTTATTGTTAGTACTATTAACTCATTTTGTTATCACTTCACTTTCTTTTATGAGTTATTGTAATATCTATTCATTACTCTATTTTATTATTACTTTAATTAATTCCTGATATTTTTTATATTCATTATGCTTACTAAAAATATCTACTTTAACATAAAAATTCATTACTCTCTAATTAATATACTTGAAAAGAAATAAGTGTGATAAAATTAATAATATGTATTAAATTAAAATTAAAGAATAACTAAATTAATTTTAATATTTTAAAAGATGTTAAAAAGTAACTTTACAAATAAAATGAATAGGATGGTATATTTGCATTTAAAGTAAACTGTAAATGTTTAAGTAGACTATAAATGTTTACTAGATTATAAAAGAGTAGTTCTTCATTAAAATATATCATCAAGTTTGTACTTTTACATGATTTCAAACATATTAATCTAAATATGTGAATTGATGTAAGTTTGATTTAAATTTGAAGTTGTCGGATCAAAACTTGATACTTTTCTATTATATAGAAATGTGAAGTTGAGGACGATCAAGGGTAATATGGATATTTCATATATATTTCATTTTAAAGTTCTATAAATTGTATTTTCAAACTTGTCAAAATATTTTTTTAAGTAGGTAAATTTCCTCCACAAGTTACATGACTTTTCTAGAAACTATAAATTATAAGATTTTTCTAGAACTAAGTCTATGACACAAATAAATAGACATGAACTCATTCTTCATTTCATTCACTCCTCAATTCTCTCCCTCTCATGTTTTATACCAATAAATTTTTCGCCCTTTATTTCTAATTTGTGTCCTAAATATTATACGTACACTCCGGCATAGATCTCTTATTAGGAAGACCAATGATGCAGTTTTTTCCAACATTAATAACTTTATTTTTTATCAATTCTCTATATAATGATCCTATCTTTGTAAAATAATTATAAGACAAAGGTAAAATTCAATATTTCTTAGTTGACGTATCACTTCTAGGATTTGTCCATATAGCCAACTTTCAGCAAAATTCAACTATTCACGCTTTTCAAACACCCTAATGAATTAGTTAACATGTTAAATCCAATATCAATCACAATTGCATTTCTCAAAATGCCTAATCCAAAAGGAATGCAACCACTGAGCAAGCTCTGCAAGAACAAAATTTTCAATAATTTCGGAGCATGTTATGACCTTTCATTTGGTTCTCTTCAGACTTTTCAATTTCATGGTGTTGCTTTTTTTTTTTTGGATTGTAAAGATAATTTTTGAAGTATCTAATTTACTTGATTTCTCTTTTTATGTATAATCCAAAAACTTTACGTAACATATATGTCATTATATAATTTATTAAAAAACATATATTTATTTATTACTTTTAGTTTATCATTAGTTAAAAATCATTTTAAGAAAGTTATATAAATTATTATATTGACTACCTCATGTTAAATTATTGTCGTATATATTATATCAACTTTTGTTAATATTTTTAAATTATCATTCATTTGAGGTAAAACATTTATTCATCATATATATTAATTATTCTAAATATAATTCTTTCTTTACTATACTAAATTGTTCTCCTAATTTTAATAAATATATTTTACTATATAAGAAGAGGGAATAGCACACGCCTCTGCGTCGACACGTGTGCTTCCCTCAAATTGACCAAAAAAACATTCACACACAAGAGGAAAGTCCTCATTAATAGATCCATCTTAATTACCTAATCATAACCGTCCACGTGGCTTTCCTTTTCATTATTGGAAACTCAAATACACCCAATGGGTCCCACATATTATTCTAACCCTACAAAATACATTAAAAACATCATATTATAATGTCCCCATTCACTCATTCCTCTTTGTCCTCTTTCATTACTTTACTACAATATCCGTTTTCATTACTTT
>NW_006238985.1:1497026-1501743 GCF_000226075.1 Solanum tuberosum | reverse complement strand
GAATACATTGGGCATTTGTAGTCCCCTACAACTACAATTTTGCTAATTAATAAATACTCATTGATTGTATATAAATTAACCTAAGATATCTACATTGGACTTTGTCCATGGTCCCACTTTGGATGTGGGATCACTTTAAGAAACCCAAACAAATGGATTGTTCTATTTCCTTTTTAGTCAGTCCCAAAAGAATGTCACATTTCTTGTTTTTCTTTTAATTTGTTCTATATTTAAAATTACATAAAAAGTATTTAAAATCACAATGTAATAATATAAGATATTAAAAACAACATAATTAAAAATCATAAAACAAATTTTATTGACTCTTTAATTCCATATTGAAACAAAAGAAGTTTGTTTCAAAAAAACATTAAAAGTACGGTAAATTCAAGTAAAATAACAACTAAAAATATTTAAGAATCATATAAGAAATTTAGTTGACTTTCGTAAAAGTACCTACATCGCATAAAATGGAACAGAAAGAGTAATATATATTATTTGAAAATGATATAAGAAGTGCTATAAATCACAATAAATTAACAACTTCAAAATATATTTAACAAAATCACATACAAAAAATTATATAACTCTCCAAATTTCATCGGTGTCACATAAATTGAAACAAAGAACTACTCCCAATTTATGTGACTTACTTTCCTTTTTAGTCAGTCCCAAAAGAATGTCACATTTCTATATTAAGTAACAATTTCACTATAAAATATTTATTTTACCCTTAATGAAATAATTTACAGTCATAAAAATTTATATAATTCATTGAGGAAGTAATATATATTGGGCCCGCGCTGGCGCGGGAACCTAATATCTAGTATTAAGACAAGACACAAAGTCATAACTTTTTTTTCATCATTTTATCACTTTGTAATGTAAAGAATGAAATGGTTCGTTCTAATTTTCATCTAGTAGGTCATTATTTTTGTTTGTTAAACACCTATTGCGTTTTATTATAATTTACTATCATATTTATTTGAAATAATCATAATAATTTTTTTCCCCAAAAATTAATCAAATTTCTATTATAAACATATATAAAATTCTAATATTGGGCCCGTAACAGACCTTTCATTATCTAGTAAAGTAATACAACAATAGATTTTATATATAAAAATAGCAACGTCTAGAGAACATGGCATACCATCACTCTATTCAATGTAACAGTTCACAACATCTTAACTTTAAGTCTATTTCTTAATGAACAAGTATTGGTACTTCTGTATGAACATACAAATCACCAACAAATACGACACGATGATATTGACTTTTCATGGTGTCAAAATCACTCAAGGGTCCATTTGTAAACACACAAACTTACTTCACACGAAATTAAATCATGTATTCTTAAATATCATGTGAAAAACTAAAATTAAGAAGTTATCAAAAAGAATTAAAAGGAAAAATACGACAAATAAATTGAAATAAAAAAAGTATATACTAAGCATAAATTAATATTTAATATTTATACACATTTAATATTGATTTCTTGATATTAATATGAGATCTAAGTAAACATTATTGAATTGGTCCAAATTAATAATTGATGATCTAGCACCACTTTAATATTTAATGGAAAAGTAACCTTCAGTACTATTTACTTAATAATATCTAAATTCTAAAAAAAAATATTTTATGATTTACAATGTTTTCTCTTCGTAAAACAACTTATTTGAATTTCTATATGAATACGAAAATGATTTACTGTGTGCCTACTGAGATAAGTTTTTTATTTTATTTTAAGCTAAAATTGTATGGACTTAAATGGTAGTTAGGAAAAAATTGTGCATTATAGCAAATTCTTAAATTAAACTAAATGTTATAGCTACAGTTTCATTTAATTCTAATTCGCATTAAACTTCTTGTCATTCGCCTCTCTCTCTGGATCTCGCTCGCCACTCTCCTCTTTTTCAGTCATCTCTCCCTCGCCTCTCACTTCATATACAAACACAAATATATAATTTATGTTTGTGTTTGTATAAAGCGAGAGAGACTGTATATACAAATACAAATCCTCGTCCTATACAAATAATAATTAAAAGTGGACGAAGGTAGTATTACATAGACCAGAGTTGTGTTTCATGTGTTTTTGGGTCTAATTAATTCTGTTTAACTTTATTAAATTAGACATCCTCACGAGTTGTCCCCTTCGTTATCTAACTAGAAGTAGAATGGCTTTTGGATAGAGTTCCAATTCTATACTCTTAAATTTCAACATCATAATTCACAAGTCACAACCAGAATTATCATCGAAAATAATTGAATTTTTAAAATGCTTTCTCTACGCTATGACAACCAAGAGGTTCAACAAGCATTTATTTTAGACAGTTGCAATCAAATGCTGTGACAAATATAATTAAATTGTACAGAGATTAAGAAGCAGTAAATTCAAATAAAATAACATAGAAAAAAGTTATACTAATTATTATTATGTGAGAAATATAATAACACAAGATTACTTATGATGGAGAGCCTGTTTGGATTAGCTTAAAAGTTGATCAAATCTATTTTAATTTTTTTTTTTGAGCTTTTGGGAGTGTTTGATTAATTTCAAAATAACTTAAAATAAGTTTAAAGTCAAAAGTAGGACTCTCTCTACTTTTTATTTTTTTGACTTAAAAGTCATTTATGTTTGACTTTAAAAAGTTACTTTTTAAAATTACTCCCTCGATCTATTTTTACCTGTCTACTAATTATTTTGGGATGTCCAACAATATTTGTCCAGTTTATAAAATTAATTATTTACTGCTTATTAATTCATGTATCAAGTCAATAATGGACAATTATAATTGAACAAAGAGAGTGTTTTTTGTAAGTCAATTCCATTTCCTATGAGGGTTACTTTATTGATATATTTTAGGGAAAAATAGATATTTCCTTGATCGTTAAAAATACAAGTTTGAACCGGTTCTGAGAAAATATCTCTTAAAGGAACACTTATCTTCTTTTTTTTTCAAAAATCTGTCGTTTGGTTATATTTATATTTTGTTTTTGTCTTTGATAGAAACAAAGCAACTAATATTTTCTTAAAATACTTTTTTAAACTTAGCTCAATTTTCATTTCTCTATTAGTTCAAACCGAACACAGTAAATTTGTTTTTTCTATATATAGATCCCCCAACTTAGCACTTGGTAGAATCCTCTTGTAAGTTGTGAAAAAGATTATATACTCAAAATATTCTATTCCCTTCCGCCAAATAACAATATCTCAAAGAGAAAAAACAAACCAGATAGATGGCGGAGTCAGGGTGTCACCGGTCCTCCACGTCATCTTTCAGGTGGATCCGACTGAGTTTTTCACTTCCGACGTCCTTTATGCGGTGGCCAAGGATGTTCACTTCGTATTTCACGCCGAATGGGAGTTCGAGAAGCCACGACGGCGTCGTTTCGGCCTCCTCCCCTCGGCGATGGTCATGGCCGGGCCTTGACTTGCCTTTCAACATCGTTGATTCTATTGTCTGGTCTATCATCTCCGCCGTTGAATCTATTGCTCTCGTCTCTATGCTCTGTTTTTTCTTCCTTTTCTGTGGATGTACTATCTGAATTGCAAATTTCAAGTTTCTATTTATATCTAATGTAGTTATAGTTATCGAAGTTCGTACATCGGGACAGCCGGAAGATTAATCGGCCGGTGACCGGTTTTGGACATTCCGGCGAGTAGTTGATGACTTGGGGGAAAAGGCTGATATTGTATCAAGCACGTGAAGAGTGCCGTGATGTGAGCTGAGGGTAATTTTGTCAATTAGGTAAGAGTGGACTCAACTCATAGTGAATTTTACTATAAGGTCCTTTTTTTTTCCCCCCCTTTATTTAGATGTTATTTTCTGTAATACCTTTTGCCCTTTTGTACACAGGTGTGTAGTTTTTGTTATTTATAACAGTTCCCGCTATCAAATTACACTATTTTGAAAGGTACAAATTTCATTACTCATTGGAAAAAATTCAATTCCGAATTATTATTATACTTCATTTAACACATGTGTAACTTTACTAATGTACGAAACTTCAAATTAATAATTAAAAAGAAGTCTGGGAAATTTGTAGTTGAATTATGATTTATTACACAAAATACACAGTAGAAAGTGACACATTTCTATATTAGTCCTATCAAGAAAGTTATTTTCCTTTCATAATGAGAAAAGGGTGGGGGCAAGTTGTTGGAAATTTTGGTGAACTGTTGCGTTTAAAAACCAGAAATGAAAAGATTTTATAGCCGCATAAATAGTATTTCTTTCGTTTTATTTGTCATTTTATATTTAAAATAATAAAATTAAAAAAACATTTTGATACATTTTACGTATCAAAAAAAGTCATTCTCACAACGTGTTTCCATAAAATAGCAAAAAGGACAGAGTTAGACTATGAGTGTGTTTGGTATGAAGGAAAATGTTTTCCTAGAAAATGTTTTCTTGGAAAACAAGTTGATTTTTGATTTATTTTCTCATGTTTGGTTGGTGAGTAGAAAAGATTTTTAGTGTTTGATTTATGAATGAAAAATATTTTTGAGAAATATCTTTTATTTTTACTAGAGTAGAAAATAGTTTTTAAATTGAAAATAGTTTTTAAAAACAAACTTAAATTTTTTTTTTGGGGGGGGAGGTCGAGGGTAGGGGTGAAAAATTGAAATTTTGAAGTTGAAAATATTTTTTAAAAACAAACTTAATATTTTTTTTGGGGGTGGGGGCTGGTAGGGGGTGGGGGGAGGTCG
>NW_006238985.1:1462859-1496417 GCF_000226075.1 Solanum tuberosum | reverse complement strand
TGTGGTTTGAGGGTAGGGACAAAATAAATTGATTTTTTCAACAAAAAAATAATTGTAATTTGAAGTTGGAAGAGAGTTTTGGAAAATGTTTTCCTTAAGTTTAGAAAGGAAGTCATTTTCCTTAAATTTGAGGAAAATGAATTGATTTGAAAAACATTTTCCAAAACATTTAGCCCAACCAAACATGAGAAAATTTAAATTTATTAGCGTGTTGACTAGGCTCAGTTTATTTTTATTGTTTATTTCATCAAGAGACAATCAGACAAGTAAGGCACGACTAAATTTTACTTTGGGCCATTTTTGTTTCACAACTTATTTATGTCCAGGACTCAATTATGTGATAAGACTACTCAAAATAAATTTGTACCACATATTTGGCTAATCTAATATACTAGCAAAAAATACTTTTATTTTCTTTTTTTATGGCTAAACAATACAACCTTTTTATACTCTTGAATTGATTTCACATTATTTCTCTTCTTCAAACCTCTCCGATTTCCCTAGTTTTATAGTTTGCTCGTAAAAAATCAGAGATATCAAATTCTACTAAAATTAACGTGTATATATATAGAGAGAGAGAGGGGACTAAGATAACTGATAGTAGGAAAAGAAAATAACTTGGAAAAAATAGTGAGTGGTCTTGAGATTATAATCGTAATTGTGCAAATTGAGGCCCTACAAAAGGCAGCTAAGTTTCCTTAGTGGCAAAAACATTCCCCAAATTTCCAGAATTTTGCTCGACGATATTCTCAATCATATCATCTTTTTCTTCCACTAACTCGGTGGGAAAAATATTGATAGAATATTTATTTGTAAAGATGATAGATAATATATGATTAATTCTGTTAAAGCCAGGTCTTATATATCAAATGATGATAATAAGCTAACAAAATATAAAGATTAAAGACTATAAACTTATAAGGAAGTCTTTAGTCTTAGTGAATGAATTTGTTGGTCAAATGTAAATGTAACCATATCTGCTTTTTACATTTTTTTCTCATTTTATTTTCCAATTCGAAAATGTTTTATTTTTGGATATTTTTCTCTCTGTATATACTATAAATATTTGTTATGCATTTACCTATCATTTATAATGACAATTCGAGATTTGAGTTCTCAGCGATTTCAAATTTTAAAAAATGTTATTATATATGCCAAAGAGGAATCGAAGGTAGGGGTGTGCATGTCTTGGTTCAGTTTTATGTATTATCGGTTCGATTTATTGGTTTCTAAATACGTTAAATTAATAAGAAATTTTTTATCGATTTTCGATTTACCAGTTTTGGTCCTTAACGGTTCAGTTTTTGGTTTGACCAATAAGAAAATACTTATAAACAAATATATGACTTCTCTAATAAATTTGACGCGACAACATAATGATGTAACTTTAGAAATCCTCATAAAATAGAAACAATAATAACAAACATGAAAAAAACTATACAAGTGTAACACAAAGAAAAATTAAGAGGAATAGGGTTCTTACTTTAGGTTTTGATGTTTTGTATAATGTGAAGTTGTGAATTCAAAGTCAATGTGAAGTGTGAATTGAAGGTTAAAAGTAACTAGTAAGGTATTAAGATTAATATTTAATATTCATGTCCAAGACTCCAAGTAAAAGTAGTAAATTACTAGTCTTAATGGGTTATCGTTTACCAAATAACCCCAGTATTACAAACCAATACTGAACCGATAACCCAATCTTTTTTTTATTTATAAAACCATTAAAAACCGTTAGCCCAATAACTCAATAACAATAAAATAATAACACTTTTTTTTTCAATTCGATTTATCGGTCAATTTAGTTTTTGCACACCCCAATCAAAGAGTTACTAATTAAGCAAGTTTCATTCAACCGTGAACCAAGAGATCACTTTATTACAAAGTTCTAAATAAATATCGCTTATATATTTAATAGATTTCTCAATATGTTAAAAAATTACTGAAATTCGGGGAACGCGCACCCCACACCCTAAATCTGTTCAATGGCTACTGTTTGGTATCCCTTGTAGTGTTCACTCAAATTTGTTGTATGAATACAATCACAATTGTTGTATACGTTCACTCAAATTTGTTGTATGAATACAATCACAATAGTTATATACGTTCACTCAAATTTGTTGTATCAATACATATATTCACTTTGCGATACAATTACGATAGTTTGTATATCCACGCTTAATAGACTGTATCAGCGCATACATGCCATGTTGGATACATAAAAATATTGGAATAATTATATATACGTATATATAACATACATTCGTCCACCTTTCAATATGCATACTGAAGTTTATCAATTTAGTCCAAGATGCATTTCAATAGATTATCCAATATATTGTTGGGCCATGGAGCCCATAGAGATTAACTTGCCATCATATTTTTTGTTGCAGGAAAGCGGATTCTTTTAGAGCAAATTTTAGGAATAACAAATATAAATATCATATGGAGTTTTATAGCTACAGTTTTGCTATTTACATTGTTTACTATGGAGTATTTGATTTGTATAAATCTCACTCGCCACTCTCACTTTATACAAACACAATTTATACATTTGTGTTTGTATAAAGTGAGAGAGGCAAGCCAAAGAGTGGCGAGCAAATTTCAGAGAGTGGTGAGCGAGATTTCAGAGAGTGGTGAGTGAGATTTATATAAGTAAATCAGATGCTATGGAGCGCAAATAGCAAAACTATAGCTATAGAACGCTAATATGATTATTATGTTTGTTATTCTTGAAATTTGCTCTTATATTTATTTATTTTATTATTGAAGTAATTCAGAAAAAATGTGTTAATACATTTTGGGAAGTGCAAGTGGCAAAAGTGCTAAAGTTAGGACCAATATAATAGAAATATAAATTAGGGATTATATTTATCAAAGGTTATACATAAAGGATCAAAATAAAACAAACCCAATACATTAGGGACTATTTTGATCATTTTCTCATCTTTGCGTAATTGTGTGAGGGTTTTGTTCAGAATCGTCAGGAAGTAGCCGGAGAAGCTCTCAATCCACAGGAAGCTCAACAATGGCGTGGAGGCAAATTCTATTTTCCAACAGAAGATTACTTTCAGTACCTTCAAACTCTGTGACATCTGGGTTCGCTAGCTTTTCCTCTAAATCCAATCCTTATATAGGTAATTTCAATTTCAATTTTGAAATTTGATAAAGAATTGATTTTTTTGAAACCCATAATTTTGGAATGATAAGAAAGATGGTGGGTGCAGTGAAGGTGGGGATTCCAGAGTTTTTGAATGGAGTAGGGAAGGGGGTAGAGACGCACGTTGAGAAGCTTGAATCGGAGATTGGAGATTTCTCGAAGCTTCTTGTTACTCGCACTCTTAAGCTCAAGAAACTTGGCATCCCTTGTAAACATGTTAGTATTTATCTCCTTTCCTTTTAATTTGTTTCATTTTTGTCCAATATTTCTTCTGAAAAGGTAACTGCTTTCCAGCTTTGAAGTAATTCTTCAAAACCTAAGGGATTAGATCTGTGTGGGTGTTTCCTCTGTCAAGATGATAGAACACATATTCGATGGTTAATTGTAGGTAGTGTCTAGTTGAACCATTGTAAGAAAATCTCAATAGATGTGATGATGAATAATGTTAAGAATCATTTGTTAAGCCTTTGAAAGAGTTGATACTGGGAGCATTTTTATTTTTTCCATTCGTTGCCGCCATTTGATATTGTTAAGCTAGTGGGGATTGTCTAGCTTTGAAATCGCATATGCATTGCAGTAACTGGAAAATCTTACAATCCGACACGATTCTATAGAGTAAAAACATCCAGTTGTCAGCACTAACAAGAGAAACAAAAGTGCTCCAAAGATATATCGGAGACAAAAAGCCTCCCAGTGACCTATAGGAACAGGTTTTCCTACCCCTTTAAATGCTTTCCTAACGAAATGCCTTGATTGGTTCATGAAGCATACCTTTAATCTCCCACTCCCAACGTCGAGAAACTTTAATAACTATATCATGCCAGAAAAAGGGGAGTCAGGTGGTTAAACCTATACCTCAAAATCTATATTTCAATAGCATCCATATTAGCGCTAAAATACCTACTTCCCATATTCCTCCTGAATTTCCATACTAGAAGCTCCTTTCTTTCTGTGCCTGACATCATACTATGGGTATGCTCCACATCACATATCATAATCTGTATGCAATAAGACAGTGAACTAGTAACTGATTGTCATCCTCTCCTGCTTTCTTGCACCTTAAGCACCATATAATGTGGATTATCCTCCTCCTTAAGCCTTACACTGTTTAGACGGATCCCCCTGCTGCTGTTCAGATAAAAGAGGAAATCGTCCTTGGAGCTCCAAGGATCCATATTGAGAAGGAAACTGCCTGCATTCCCTTTCCGACAATCTGCTGTAAGAAGATTTCCAATGTGAAAATGCCAGTCTTTCTGCTCTCTCCATATCCACTGTATCTCTCTATTTATGAGATATCACATTCAAAGCATCTTTGCGATGAAATCACATATATATAGAGTGGTGTAATGAATCTGGGCCTAAAAGTTTCACTTTTGATAGCATCAATAGGCCTATATTTTTCTTTATCTAGAAAAGACCTACATTCTTTTGCCAGTCTGAACTCTGAAGAAAGAGACAGTACTGAAGTCCTTTTCATCTAGGAAATAATGGATACTTTTAAGTGTCTATCAAAGATGTTTTGTGATTAGATTGTTGGTTAAAAGAATGCGTTCAAGATTATGAAGTATGATCAACGTTAGGACCCAGTAAGCACATTCAATTTTGGTTCGTAAGTTATTGCATCCAAATGTTAATCGACATAAAAATTCTTTTTATGCTTTAAAATCTATGATCTGATTTAGTGGGTAACTAAGCTCGAGTGAAAAATCTTTATAAAAAATAAAACTCTAGAGTGAAAAATATCTCCATGGAGAAGTTTGGTCCCTCGTAACTTTACCTGAAAAACATTTCGTAGTTGACTGTCCATCATACCCGAGTATGAGATATTACGGGGGAAGGACATAAGTTGTGTTAGTGGTGTGCTTAAAGCCTTAAACATGTACTTTAAATGATGTAATGTGACTAAAGATGATGTCCGATGCAAGTTATCCTATTGAGGTGATCAATTAGTCTGTTTTGTTAGTTTAGTACATTTGGAAGTTTACGCTCCAATCTGCAAAGTTAATCTATGGGATCTCAGAGTATTATCATTATGCACAGAATGGATTAGAAATTCTGACAAGGACAGCTGAAATTGATTCCTAAATTTTTAAAAGCGCTAGGAAAATAGGTGGTAGTATATACTGTAAGATAGTGCGGGGGAAGAAAAACTGGGTTTTTTCTATTTACTTTTTACAATCTTGGGGTATTCCAAAACATTCATACTTTCAAGTCAGTATAAAAAACATGTCTGCAATCATAGAGAATGAATAACAATTGATTACTTTTGGACTGTCCAACAACTGGAACGAGAAATGTAGAAAAATTAGCCTTTTGGGTTCTAATTGCCTCACACGAATATGAAGATTGAAAGGTAAATTCATAGCTTGGAGTGAATGTTGTGTCTTTTAAGGATAACATTAACTATGACAACAAAGCCACACCAGGACTCTTGATTGATAATACCAGAGATTTTTCAGACTTTGCAATATTGCGCCGAGACCAAAACCCAATAAGCTGCAATCAAAGTGAAAATTTTGCTGATTGGATCAAGTCTGCTATTTCCCGGTGACTAAATTTAACACTTTCTAGTCTTTAGTACACTAATCTTTTTGTTTGAGGATCGATGTGAACAGTTCCAAAGTCTTCACCAAAGTGTAACTCTAGAAAATGAAGTTAGAACTAGTTTCTATATGCAATTTTTAAAAAATGAGGAGAATAGTGCAAGCATAGTTGTATGTTTTTCTATCATTTTGATAAGTAGCACGCCTTAGTGGTATATGCTTTATTCGACTCATCATGCCACTGTTGTTTGAATTACAACCATCAATTCTTTGTGCTGTGTTTTGCTTGCATCCATAAGCCTCTTTTGACTCTTTGCTTTTGGTGTTTGCAGAGGAAGCTGATACTGAAGTACACTCACAAATATAGGCTGGGACTTTGGAGGCCCAGAGCTGAGCCTGTGAAAGCTTAATTAATTCATTTTGTTGGTAGTATTTGTCATGAAGAAAAACTTTCTGCTATGATGCTCGTGTTTTGTACTTGGATGGATGTTTCATAAGGGGTAGCCAACTGGATCAGGGTTTTTTTGCCCCTGTTTGGAACTGTCTTTTGATCAGTAAAGTGAGATTTAGGCATGTGCATTGTATGAATACGTCAATAACTAATGCCCTCTTTATTTTCCTAAGATTGAGTATTAATTGTTTAGTGCATCCGTCCCATATTATCATTTTTTTTATACGTAAGCTCGATTTGTAAAGGTTGGCTTTAGAATAAAAGTAAACCATATTCAGAAGTACTGCAAAAATTGAAGATTTCTCTCAAATGGTGTTTGACTGAACTTATCTCTGTTGGAAAATCTTTTCATCTGCAACAGAAACAAACGCTTTGGGTTTGTTTGACCTCAGAGTCGAATCACATAGAGAAAAGTGCTATACATAAATGAAGGGCTAACATAACCAAAACATTAGGAAGGTGCACATCTCAAATCATGATACGGTAGTTGCGTTCTGCAAGTGAAGCTCTGCAATGGCCCCTGTACATCACCAAAGTCATGTCTGGCTCCTAGGGGCATGTAATCAGGGTATCTTTTTCTAGCTACTTTAAGAGCACCTACAAATATCAGGAACCCTTAACAAAATCCACAGTAATTGTTACATTTCTGTACAATAAGTAGCAGACGCTATTAGCCAAAAGATTCAAAATGATTTTACTTGTTTGAGTCAGTTCCTCCGTTAATTCTACATCCACAAACCTTGATCTGCATTGGTGCAAGAAGTGAGCAGTAATTAGTAAATCATCAGACCTGCTCCTCTTGTTCTGATATCATTGTTTTCCTCGAATCATTTCACCTTGCTGTCTTTTTTTTTGGACCGGAGGAAGATTCGAGGATAAGATAACACACTTGTGAGCTACACTTTAAATCTACCAGCAAGACTTTCGTAAAGGCACTTTAATCTGAAACATAATATGTACAGTAAAATGATTGAGCGTGCCTCCTTGTTGAAAGTGACAAGTAACCCTAGGTTAGCATTCTTGACTTGCAGTAAAGCAGTTGGTTGTTGCATGGTAAGGTTCCTGTGTGTATAAGAATTACTCCCTCTAAAACTGTTTGAGATACCACATCATAAACCAGTCGAACAGAAAAGTTAAAAAGAAGTTGTATGTGAACCTACCACTGAATTTAAAGGCGACATACATACTGGTGTCATACACGAGAGCCCAAAACACCTGTAACATAAGAAAACATAATCATGATTCACTTCATTGGGAATAAAATCCATATAAGGGATCATAACAGAAAAGTATACTAGCTTGTACATTTGACAAGTCACTAGTGCAACAGTATTTTGATTTTTCCATCAATGTTGAGCTAAGTTCGTAGTAACTCCTCAGACAGTGTCTATGAATTTTTTCCCCATATTGATAGCAATTGTGAATGTGCTTAGAATTTAATCTTTCGTGTTTTGAAATTTTCTTCCGTTGTTTGTTATATAAACACACATGTATTTCCACAAAGGAGAGGATATTAGTTTTGCAAAAGCAGACGAAGTTTAACAAGTTTTTAACAGATAATGACCACTCTCAAGGAAGTTTAGCTCCAAATCATGCATTTTTTTAAAAAAAATTCTAATTCATTTGTACGCATATTGTAAACTGTGTTCAAGAAAGCTGTAAATAGTACATCTTCAAAATAGATATAAGAAAATGGTCCTTAGAACAACAGTGATATATCTCTTAAAGTTCAGCTATGTCTTAGGAGAAATCTTTGAACAGACATTATGAAATGACATATCATACGCCATGTTTCATTAAGCACAACTTAGTAGTCACCTTTTGATGCCTAACTGGAAAATCAGAAACAACTTATTTAATGGCATCAACATATATGCAGCTACAACTGAAACACTAGCAGTGAGCCAAGTCAACCAGCTTAAGATTTTCATGCATCAAGGAAAATGAAGAAAACAAGTTTCAGTAAGCTTCTGACATTATATGATTCAACCAGAGGAAGAGGAAATCTTAAGCTTGCAAATCAAGAGGTTTTGGCTCTTAATAATGACAGACTTAAATTGACTTCATGCATTTAGCTAATGAGATCTTCGGAGCATTTTGAATAAGCAAGGACATATAGTTTTGTATAAAGGCAATTGCTGCTATCTAGAAATTTGATCTCTCCCTTTCTTCTTATTTGTTAAATCTCTTTAGAAACTCATCATGCTTCTTCTGGGTGTCCATCACCATTTCATATTCATATTGACAGTTCTCATAAGGAATGTTGAACAAGAATAGTGAAAAACAGAAGGAATGTTAATCATCGAAGCTTAATTGAGTTGCTCCAAATTAAATGGACTGTGCCTTTAAGCACACAGTATATATGTTTGAATTCAATATTCCTGCAAGAACTGAATACTGAAGTATTGGAGCAAAAGCTGTGATCTTCATTTTCCTCAGTCATTTCAGTAGCTACAGGAAAACTAAGATATATCTTCAAACTAGCGGAATTGAAAACAAAAGAAATGAACTTATACTGCTGATAAAGTTGTCACCAATAAAACAACATATTTGGTTTAGAAGCCAAAAAGAAGAATATTCAAAAGATCTCCATGATAACAAATTTTAGGAAGAAGTTCGTGCTCTTAATACTGCTGACGAATTAAAAGTTCAGATGTCCTAGGATATGAAGCGTACCTTGAAATATAATAATCAAGAAGAACAGAATTGTGATCACTGTTGCTAATATATTCATCCTCGAAGATGATCCGCTCTCCTTTTTAATTTTCTTCAGTGCCTTCATTCTTTCGGTCCTTCTACGCTTCCATATAGCAAGCTCAGATATTTCCTGGACGAACTTTGCATCAGAGGCATCCAGTGATGGACCCTTTGGGGGTCTAGGTGGTTTAGGAGGCTTTGGCTTCCTTGTCTTCTCGATATTCATTTTGTTGTCCCCCAAATTTTCCATCTCTTCCTTCACTTTGTTTGACCAAATTTCTGTACGCCTAACAGATGATAGCTCATCAGCGCTTAAAATCTTGTTATATGTACTTGAACCATCTTGGTTCCTTACAGATCCATTGCACGATTGAACTCCACGAAACCCACTACCCGCTTTATACGACTCTTTATTAGAAATTTCACCAGTCAGATCATAGTTATAACTGCCATCTTCGTCACTAGTTGTTCCCCCACTCTCTAAATCTACCTCGAAATCACTTTCCCTTGACTGTATATGATCCATAGCTAACCCAAAGTGTATGTTGTCTACCTCTCTCCAACTCCTTTAGCTGATAACAAAAACATAAATTAGAAACAACGTTACTAAAAAGCTAAGCCATTGTACAACGCATTTGTTCGTGCTTTCGTCACATCAAAGACACTTGCAGCCATCCACCAACTAAAGACAAAGGAAAATCTAATCTGTTTTATCATAAAACAAAAGACACCAAAACATTCAAATGAACACTTCCTTCTTTTCCACTTTAAAAATCTATTTACTTGAGCTAAAAAGACTCCAAATTTAGACTAATAAACAACATTATCCTACAACCTAAAAAAAGATACCGCCTTTTACTCACGTTCCACAAACTTCAGATGGATCTTGAAGAAACGCCATCATCAAGCACTCAATATTGTGTAGCTTTTTAAAAGTAAGACACAAACACACAATATATACAACACCATTCGCAGTATAGTTCCACAAGTGGGGTCTGGCAAGGGCAGGTAGAGAGGTTGTTTTTGACAAACCCTCGACGCAAGGAAGTCACAAACACACATATATACTATAACAGTACATATTAACAATAATTAATTTAGAAAATTGCCAAAGCCAAGACAATCTCAATCACATGGAAGATTCGTTTCACCAACACAGACTACAGACATGGAAAATGACAAATCAAAAAATTTGAAAATAAGAGTGGTCCCTTTGCAGGCAGCTAGGAATTAATAAAGCAAATTATACAAGAAAGGATAGTATAAATACACAAAATTCTCTTTTATCCAAACAAAAGGAAAGGAATTTAGTCACAATACCTAGTAGGGTTTCCGATATAAAATTATTTTATATTTCAAATAATCCAAAGAAGTTAAATCCATTGTTCCACATTTTCTTCAAAAACAACATTTTAAAAAATAATAATAATCTCAAACAGGAATAAAACTACCAAAGAGGGGAAATATGAGAAAACTGGAAATGGGTATAAAAACATATGAATAAGAAAGAGATAAAACACATAAAGACACATTCTTGAAAAGAAGAAGATTTGTTATACGTACATAGAAGGTGACAACATGGGTAGGATTTGGCCATGGAAATGGTGAAGAGGAAGGTAAGGAACGAGGTCGTTTTGAAAGAGGAAAAACGTGAAGTTAGGTAGGCCAAGGTTTTGTTTACCTTTGTGCAATAATAGTCAAAGGAAGATTTGGAACATTCCCAACACTTGTAGATAATGTTAAACACCAATACCCATTTCTATGTGCGGTCTGTAGGACCGGACCCATTATTTCTCCGCTCTGCTTTAAAAACATACTTAAGTCCACTTTTCTTTTTATAGATGTCCCTAATTACTTATTTATTTTGATAAATTTTTTCCACCTATTATATCTTCAATTAAATGACTAATTATTTTTAAAAATATAGAACTTTTCATCCACTTCATAATTAATAGAGGTAAAAATGGTAAACTCATTATTTTCTTAATAGGTGTGTTAATTCAAAAGTGGACAAGTAATTAGGGACAGAGGGAGTAGTATTTATATATTTGAAAGGGATAATGCTAAATGGCCAGAAAATTTTAAAAGTGTATAATATCTTTTTTATTTTAAAATAAACTGATCTTTTTTCCATATTTTAATCAAAAGGTATTAAAGTTAAAAGGATAAAAATGTTCAAAAAAGTAAAATAATATAGATAAAAAACCATTATGGCCAAAAAAATAATTCCTATTTGAAAGTTATATATAAATTACTATCATTTCAAAACAATTTTCCAAAGATACTAATTTTTTTTCATTCGAGTTTCTATAAGAATTTCAGAAAATTGGAAGGCGTGATTATAAAAATTATTATTATTTATTATTTAAAAGAAGTTGTATTGAAAAGCGAGTTATTGAGACGAGACGAGAGGGAGTTGCTCGGATGGTAAGCACCCCTCACTTCCAACCCGAAGGTTGCAAGTTCGAGTCACCAAGGAGCAAAAGAGGTGGGAGCTCCTAGGGGAGGGTTTAAAAAAAAATAAAAAAAATTATTGAGACGAATTAGACAAGTATTATTTTCCTATGGAGAAGCTATGAGTTAAATAAAAAAGAATCCCAAATTTTATTCAAAGAAAAAAATACCCCTTACCATTATTTTTAAATGATAAAAGTGAATTACTCCTATTATTATAATTTAATAAATAAATACTAAAACATAGTCATAACTCAAAATGTTGGAACAAATCATAAAATTTGTAGTAACAGCTAAAAATGCAATATGGGAAGGAGGAACCAGAAAAGCCCAGCCCAGTCTGATAAAAGGACCTACGGTTGGAAGGAGTCTGGATTGGGCCCAGAAAATCCTAACTACATCTTCTTTCCTGGCTTAGGATAGGAAAGAATATTGAATTCAATCACGAAAACGATAACATGCATGATCATTTTTCATTAAGAAACACCTTATTTCAACCGTAAACGAATAAAGAGTTGCACTCTATTAATAAAATGATTTTTTTTCACAACTTTGTTGTAATTATAAGTAGTTTGTTTTCTATATATATTCAAAAAAAAATTATCAAACGAATATTTGTCACACACATTAGACAAGAATGCTTGAAGGATTTTTGGGAATTCATCCAAATACAACAATTGAACATAGAGAATTCCACTTTATGCCTAACGTAAATATGGTTGAGCTTTCCAAAAAATTCATAGAGAATTCCACTTAATCCTTTTTCTAGGTTTCATTTTTTCAAGTCGTAGTTTAATTTAATTCGTTTCAACTTCCAATAAAAAAGACTCTTTTAAAATCCTCCATCTTCCCATATTCGTGTTGGAATTTAGGGTCCACTCTTTTAAAGTGAAAACCTTGATCCGTTATTAATTTAGGGTCTATATACTTTTTTGTTTTTGGTACTATGTAGTCACAATAAACAAAGTTACGTGACGAAACATATAACACAGATAATTAATAAAGGACTAGTAATTAGGCATACTTGATCAAAGACAGATAATAATAATAAAGAGCACACACACGATACTCATTATAACAAACGACACAGTTAGATGCAAAAGACACACTTAAAGTAAAACATCAAAAGCCTAAAGTAAAATATTTATGGTTCGATCAATCGAACATATAGTCGATGAAATACATCAACAATTCAATCTCAATTGCTTCAAGTAGAAGTAAACAGCCTGCGACCAGACTTGTAAGAAGCATAAGCATTAATGCAAGCAAACTCAACTTGTCCCTCATTAAGAACCCAATTGCTCTGCCTAACATTCTCCTCTATATTTGGCATATGGAGACCACAAAATAATTCAATTTTGAACGACAAGACCATCCTGGCTTCATATTCTTTGGAACCTCATCGTAGAGGACGCTCACTAGACTTGATGGCCTAAAACCAAACAATACATAAAATAATGAGACAAAAATAAAATCATTTGTTTCTTTCATATATAAAACTCATGTCAAATCAAACATAATCACCTAAAAAAGAACAAAGGTAATAAGTAACAGCTAGCTATACCTTGGATCCAGCCCTGCTTCATGAATATCATCACTTTTGTCTTAAAAAATATCAGCACATCTAGTACATAACTGAACTAAAATGAACTGAAACAGAATTAACACAAAACCTCCATTAACAAGGAGCTAAGATAGAAGAAGAGAATCTCTCATTGTTTGAGTTCAAAGACTAACTTTTACAATGCTGAAAAGTACTATTTATAGAATCTAACTTCTAATCAAACTAACTAACTAACTTGAAGGAATTAGTTGTAACAAACAATATAAAAGGTCTATACTACCCTTGAGCATCTTGGTGAAATAACTAACTCCTTAACTACCTTACACTCATATCTCATCACTCCCCTTCAAGTTAGGTGGGGCAAAAAATATTTAAGACACCTAACTTGGATAAGAGATATTCATGTTGATACTTTGATAACCCTTTTGTCAATACATCTGCAGGCTGCTCTTGTGTAGGAAGATAGTTAACTTTGATCAAACCTTGTTGTAATCTTTCCCTTATAAAATGGCAATCGATTTCGATATGCTTTGTTCTCTCATGATATACCGGATTTGCAGCAATCTGTATGGCAGCTTTACTATCACTATACACTTGAACTGGTAGCTGCACTTCAACTTCTATTTCTCTAAGTAATCCAAGTAACCAAATTAACTCTGACACAGTGGAGGCAAGGCTCCTATATTCAGCTTCAGCTGAGCTCTTGGAAACTATAGTCTGCTTCTTTGCCTTCCATGACACCAAAGAGTTCCCTACCTTAACCACATATCCTGTTACTGATCTTCTGGTAAGTGGACAAGATGCCCAATCTGCATCACAAAATGCAGTGACTACTTCATCAGAAGAGCTAGGAAACAATAACCCCTGCCCAGGCTGTTTTTTCAGGTATCTCACTACTCTTAAGGCTGCATCCATGTGAGATTTCTTTGGCTATTGTAGAAACTGACTTAGGTTTTGTGTGCTGAAAGACAAGTTTGGTCTTGTCATGTTCAGATACAATAGTTTTCCAATTAATCTTTGATACTTTGTCTGATCTACTAGAGGATCTTCAGGAGTTCCATGACTTTTCTCATGGTCATCATATAGTTTTGAGGTTAGTTTAACATTAACATCAATAGGAGTACCTGCAGGCTTAGCTGCTGACATCCCAACCTCAGCTATAAGTTCCAAAGCATACTTTCTTTGATGCATCAATATCCCTTCTGTTGACCTAGTGAACTCAATGCCCAGAAAATATTTCAATTCACCTAAGTCCTTCATTTTAAAAGCCTGCTGCAATTCCAGTTTTGTCTTCTCTATTAACTTCAAGCTGCTGCCTGTAATCATCATATCATCCACATATACTAACACCACAACAATGCCTGCTTCTGATTTATTGACAAATAAAGAATGATCATATTGGCTTTGTTTGAAGTTAAGAGTAGTAAGAGCTTCAGTCAGCTTATGGTTCCACTGCCTTGGAGCCTGTTTAAGCCCATATAATGACTTTGTTAGTCTGCATACTTTCTCCCCTTGACTAACAAAGCCTTGAGGGAGTTGCATATAAATCTCATCATCAAGATCACCCTGCAAGAAGGCATTGAACACATCCATTTGATGAATGTGCCAGTGTCTTGAAGCAGCTAAAGACACCATTGTCCTCACAGTCACCATCTTCACAACAGGGGAAAAAGTTTCTTGATAGTCGATACCTTCTAGTTGACTATATCCCTTAGCAACTAGCCTTGCTTTAAACCTTTCTATCTCTCCTGTAGACTTGTATTTAATCTTGTAAACCCACCTACAACCAATAGGTTTCTTTCCTGGTGGTAGCTCAGTTATCTCCCAAGTCTTATTATCTTCAAGGGCTTGAATCTCAGTTTGCATAGCATCTACCCACCTTAACAATCCATACACATGATTCAGCTTTTGGACGTCTTCATAAACCTCAATTCCAACAAATACAAATTTAGGATAAGCCAAGAATGTCTTAAATGTTTGTGACAATTCGTCCAAATACAACAATTGGAGTATCAAACACTTGTCGTCAGTGCAAAATTGGAATATAGTTAATTTGTCGTTCGTATATAGATAGCTAGGCAGTCTAGGCCAACAGCAATTTCTTCTCCAGCAAATTTGGAGACCTCATGAGTACTTGCCCATTCAGTGTCACTCATGACATTTTTTCCATCATAATTGGAGTACATTTCACTTACACGTGCGTTGGCAACTGCAGATTCAATTCCAGCATACTTCAAAAAAACATCATTAGACCATTGCTGCTTTGTCAGTTACTGTTGTTTCAATTGTTCGTCCGTCAAATTTTACGTACTACTTTGAAGTGGTGTGGTCTTCGAAGGTTGTCATATTGCTCGAGGTGAAATAAAATTGTTGGGGGTAATGAAATTCAGAAGATGTCTTGCATGATAATTTATAACTCACAAATAAAAATGAAAATCTATTGAACAAGTAAAAAGTGAAGAGAATACTAGTTTCTTTGAAAATTAGTGTACATTATGCATTTAATTTTTATTTTTTTTGGATGACACAAAAGTTTTTTCCTTGATTTATTAGCAGGAAATTGAATGGTTATTCACATATTCTATGCAAAACTTTAAATAGAGGGTGATATTTTCAAGATTTAAACTGCTCCACTTTTAGGGAGATGGAGTGGTTTTTTCTAATAATTTTCAGTTCTGTTACTGTGTTCATTCATAATTAATCAAGGTATACATGACCGATCGAAAGAAAATAAAAGGAAAAAGGGTTTATGACCTTTTTCATGGTTTAATGCCAAATTCTGTGACTTGACGAAGCTTTAAAATTTGTTTGTATTTGAAAATTATTTTTTGTCAATTGAAATTTTAGCCAGAAAATGTAAATAATTCAAATTGTTACAGCTAGATAATTGACTAATGTTTTCAAAAAAAAAATAATATTGTCAAATTATATTATTTTATGATTAGCACGTAGTCCCTTTGTTTCAAAGAGAAATTATACAAAGGATTTCGTTGCGTAAAGGATAGGCTTCTTAGATATAAATTCCTAGTATATCTAAACTATGTAAAAGGTTAAGTTGTGACGAAAACTGCTTCTCCTTAATCATGCACGCCTAGTTCCCGTAGGTTTCATCGCTATTTGATATCTTATATATTCATTATTGTTGTACATATTTTGTATATGAATAAAGAACTCTTTCACATTGTAGGTATGTAATTATTTGACTCAAATCCAGTCATTGATTTAACAATCAAATTGGAATATAATTTACACAGTTTAATTAATAAATAGATGAGATGTCACATATTAACTTTAAACTAGTTGTACTTGTAAATTTAAGTATTTAACAAATGAAAAATTTCACTCTACTTTTAGGAAGAAAGAGCGGATACGTTTTTAATGAGAATGTGAACATTGTAAAGAAAACATTTCATTACTCAAAAATAATTATTGTATATAGCTCGATATTAGACATGCTGATGTGGCACTTTCCGAGGCCAAAAAACCTATTTATCTATTTTATTTTATTTTATTTTAGAATATTTTTTATATACTATTCATATCAGATAATTATTTTCTCTATCTAATTAAACACTTAATGATAACAGTAACTACATTAATTCTCCTCTCCCAATTAACAGCCCTTGCCTTTTTCATTGTAACAGCCAATTATGACACGTCAATTCGCCTTCTCTCAAACCCAAACATTTAGCTGATTAATTTGATAACCGTCTACCATTTCATCTTCGACTAATAATGATTATTGTATTTAATTGTAATATTAAATTATCCGTTTTTTTTAAGAGTAGTATTTAATTGTTTGTATATATTTTGGAAATCAGAAATTTGCAAGGTCTCTATTCAAAATTGAAATTCATAGCAATATTCTACAAATTGCTAAAAAAAAAAACTAAAAAATTCATATGCAATCCGACCTCCAATAGTTTTTCTTGAATCTCTGAAAATGAAGAATATTTCATCTAAATAAGAGGTTAGTAGAGTGGATCAGACAATAATATTTTCTTAGAATTTGATTTTTCAGAGTATTTGATTTTTCTTGGATCTCTAAAAATTAAGGTCATAATGAATTGATATTAGACATGTTGATGAGGCGCTTTCCAAGACCAAGACACCTATTTATCTATTTTCTCATAATGAATTGATAGAAGGAGAGTCAAAAGGTGACGTGAAAAGTGGTTGATAGTTTGCTAAACCTATTTCGCATAAAAGCTCTTCTTATTTTAAATTCTTTTTTCTTCCTTTAAATTCTTTTTTGTTTCTTTAATTTCAATTACCATAGAGAATTCAGATTTGCAAATTTGAACAAAAAAAACAGTGTATTTTTCTTATTTTTGTTTCAATTTAAGTAATTTCATAACAATTTTTGAAGTAGAATAGTATACGCAATTTTTTATTATTGATATATTATATGCCTAAATGTTTAGCATTTATTCTCATGTTCGAAGCTAACAAACAAGAATTTATAGTTGTAGTTCTTATGCTTATTATTATATTAGTTCTATTTTTTATTTATTAATATTGTAAGATTTTCTTATAAAGATATATATATATATATATATTTGTT
Source organism: Solanum tuberosum (assembly GCF_000226075.1). Classification (NCBI taxonomy): domain Eukaryota; kingdom Viridiplantae; phylum Streptophyta; class Magnoliopsida; order Solanales; family Solanaceae; genus Solanum; species Solanum tuberosum. Next base: position 1,478,987 of record NW_006238985.1, on the reverse strand, counting down.
TGTTTGTTTGTGAAAAGTTGTATCTTGTATGAAGCACAAATAAGGTCATGATGTAACATCCATGTGGCATAGAAAATAATGTATCTTAAATCTCTTTTTTTTTTGAGATTTTTCCTTCATTTTTTCATCATACAATTTGTTAAACAATTAAAATTAATTCTATCGCATAAATTACATTTAATTATATCTCATGAGTTATTAAAACTCTCCAATTATTTGAGATTTTCTATTTGAATAACATGTCCTTTTCTTTTTGATTTTTCAATGCATAATCTCCTAATTAAATGGTCTTAAAAAAAGCCTCAAAAATAAATGTTGAACTAAAGTGCGCATATAGTTTTCCTTTACATATGCGGTTTTTATTTACATTTCATTTTTTATCTTTAACTTTGTAATTAATAAATCAAAGAGCCTTTTTATTACTGTTCATTAGATATAAAAGAATTTGACATATTTTATCTTTTTAACTTTGTAATTAATGATTTAATTGTTAGCTATGATTTGTTTTTTTCCCTCCTTTTTCAGATTTAATATGTTTCCATGTATGTGTAAATTGTAAAATTTTGTGCTTGACTAGACTTTTTTATCAGTGCAAAATTGGAGAATTTGAAACTTACAATCCTTTCTTATTTGACAATTGTTGTAAATTATTCGTTTGGTATAAGAATAAGGTAGAATATCTAGGATCAAAGGTTAAAACTAAATATATAATTTATTTAAGTATAAATTTAGGTTGGACTATAATTTCAAAATAACTTTGTCCACAAACCAAACGATTCTTTATGGAATATGATGGGAGCAGGATATATGGATTCAATTTCCTTCTTTAAAGGGCCTTTCACAATACAAGTTAGCTCATGCGTGATCTTTTGAAGTACCGAATGATTTTAAAAAAATAACTACAACCACAAGCTATTATTGTGATCACTAAATCTACATCTTTTTTCCGTTAACATAACTTTACCAGTTGTTATATCAATTTCTGGACTTCCATTTTTTTAATGTTTATATTTCTATGAATATATTAGCTTTTTATGATTTTATTTAAAAATGATAAGTAATTCTTTTCATCCGTTTCTAACCTTCCTTCAATTGCTACTTTTAATTTTAAGATTGCCTTTTCTTGGACTAAAATTCTCTAATTCTTTTGAGACTAAATGAGCCTCTTTTATGAATAATACAAATTACCTCTAAATATATTAACTAAATGACGGTTATTATTTTTAATAATTAAAATATTTGTCGACAAAATATACGTAGCAAGGACAGTCTACGAGACTAATGTTACATATTCATTTTTCCTCTGATATGAAGGTATAGCTTTATTTTTTCGTATGAGATGATTTTTTCACAATAACTTTGTGACTTTTTTATTCTTTCTTTTATATGCATTTTTTATATATTTGATCAGTTCATTTTTATATTTTACATAAGTAAATCTTAAATTTTATATTCTAATTGTAATTCTTCATCGATTAAATTTAAAAAGACCGCGCGCGTAGCGCGGACAATTTCACTTAAGATATAAGCTACAATTGTACGAACAGTAAAAAAAAATACATTTAAATTAATGACAAAAACACAAAGTACGAAAATCATTCAACTTCAACAAAGAGAAATTTAGATTCAAACGATATACTTAATAAAACATTAACACTGGAACTACAATATTATTATTCCAGACGTCGCTGAAATAAACAAAAGCTTGAAACTTGAAAACATACTAGGAAATTAAAAAAAGACATAATATAGCACCACTTAAAACAGCTTCAATTTTCGATAAGAAGCTTGTGTCCAATCTTGTAGGAAGCATAAGCATCAATACAAGCATATTCAACCTGTGCCTCCCAATTGCTTTGACAAACATGTTTTGGCTTAGGCATATAAATACCACAAATTTCATTAGCAAGATCCTTCAATCCTGGACGTGAAAATCGACCAGGCCATTTAGTCTTAGCAACATCACGAATATCAACCTGACTAGTACAAACCAAACCATACTCATTTTTCAGTTTAAGGATGTCCTCACCAACCTCAACACCAACAAATGTGAAATTAGGATTAGCCAAAAAATTCTTAAGAGTTTGTGGGATTTCGTCCAAATAAAACAATTGGACTATGAGACATGTGTTGTCGATGCAGAGTTGGAGTGTGGCTGATTTGTTGCTAGTGTATGAACTAAAAGTGGGCTTCCATTCATTGTCTAAGCCCACAACTGTTTGCCTTCCAGAATACTTGGAGAGCATTGCATTGGCCCATTCATTGGCAACAGCAGCTTTGTTAGTCACAGTTGTTTCAATTGTTTGTCCACCAAATTTAATGTAGTACTACTTTGAAGTGGTGCCAGTGCTAGAGCTACCATATGATGAGTACATGTTTGTTATGATGTTGTTTGTTAAAATAAAACTAGGATTGATGGATTTTGTTAGATGGCTTGTATGATTATTTATAGTGGTCAAAAATTCATCAGTCTGTTTTGGAAAACTCAGACGTTTTTATTTCTTGTTCATTAATTCAACTTCATGTTCAAGAAAATTAATAGTACGTAAATGGTTAACTAGATACATGCGAAAAGTAAATATGAATGACTGATGAGTTTCTCAATACTTAGTAGTCGATTGATCCGCCGAGCCTATTTGAGAGTCTTAATCATACTCCCTCCATCCCATTTTATATGTCATCTCTTTCTATAAATAGCTGGACCACAATACTTGTTATTTTATAAAATTTATACGTAAATTACCATATTTTACCTATTATACCCTTGATAGAATATCTAAATAATTATTTTCAACACTATTATCCTTAATTACTTCATCATAGCCACCTTGTAGATTGTAGCAGGTATAATGACGTAGCTAGGATATTATAAATAATAATTTTTCCAAGCCATAAAAATTAATCTCTCCGTCCAATAATAGTTGTCCATTATATCATTTTGATATCTCTAACGGTACTTAGCCACTTTATAAAATCAACGAATAATTTTACATGTAATTTCTAATTTATCCTTATAATTAATTATAGTCATTTTTCTATTGCATTTTTCAAAACATTGTATTTATCATATTCAAAAGAAGTACCTTAATTTAATAAACACCGCCAATTTTTAAACTATCAAGATTTTTTAAAAAGTCCTTGTCTTGAAACAGTTTTTTCTTTCTTAATGATTAAATTAAAAAGAGAAAATATTAAACTAATTAAACACAATAAATATCATGGTAATAAAAGTTTCTAAAATAATATCAGTACATATTCGATCTTTTCGATTGATTTTACTTGTCCACTATCATAAAAATAGATGTATAGCTTTACTTGTTCAAACTGAAAAATCAAAAAATAATATATCATTTAATTTAAAATTAAAATTAACAATAACAAAGTCGCCATTCTATTTGATCCTTTTTGTGCCGTCAATAATCTATAATTTTAGCAAACCAATATTATTTTGGGTTACCAAACTTGATTAATTTTATCTAGTAATATATGTGCAAAAAGGTATAAAGTCGTTCAAGTAAAACGTCATCTTATTAAGATCATACGAAGATAATGGACTAACCTACACTCCAAACCCTTAAAAATTATGACGTCATTTCAATAAGTTATTAGATGAAAATTTATTTAATTAACTAAAAGAGTTAAATAATAAAAACTCAATTACCGTTTTTACCCTTTTAAAAATCACAGTTTCAATATCTTTTAATTAATTAAATAAAACTATATATCCCATTAGATAATGACACATGTCATAATTATATTATGGTACCGAAGTAATAGAGGAGCTGGACAAAATCCTTCCAAATTAAATTAACTTGTACTGAAAATAAATAAAACATATAGTCCGAATATCTTTCAACTTACCCACATTGAAATTTAGATACCAACACAAAACAAAACGCATGGCAAAAAACATACCACTGACAAAAAAAACAAACAGAATATTTAAAACTTAAAAATACTTCAATTTTCCATAAGTAGCTTGTGGCCAATCTTGTATGAAGCATAAGCATCAATGCAAGCATATTCAACTTGGCTAACACTAAGTTCCCTTGCTTCCCAATTGCTCATGCTAACATGTTTTGGCTTAGGCATATAAAGACCACAAATTTCATTAGCAAGATCCTTCAATCCTGGACGTGAAAATCGACCAGGCCATTTATTCTTAGCAACATCACGAATATCAACCTGACTAGAACAAACCAAACCATACTGATTTTTCAGTTTAAGGATGTCTTCACCAACTTCCACTCCAACAAATGTGAAATTAGGATTAGCCAAAAATTTCTTTAGTGTTTGTGGGATTTCGTCCAAATAAAACAATTGGACTATGAGACAAGTGTTGTCAATACAGAGTTGGAGAGTGGCTGATTTGTTATTAGTGTATGGACTAAAATTGGGCTTCCATTCATTGTCTAAGCCCACAACTGTTTGTTTTCCAGAATATTTGGAGAGCATTGAAGTAGCCCATTCATTGGCAACAAAAGCTTTGTTTGTCACTGTTGTTTCAATTGTTTGACCACCAAAATTTATGTGGTACTTTGTAGTGGTGTCAGAGCGAGTGCTACTATATGATGAATACATTTGGAAATTTGTAGTATTGTTGTTGAAATGAAATTAGGATTGATTGATTTTGTTAGGTGTCTGGTATGACTATTTATAGTATGGAAAATTAATGTGTTTAATTAATTGGTTTTGGAAAACTCACAAGTTTTAATGAATGGTTTACTAGATGCATGCCAGGGATGACTGATGAGCTTTTCAATATTTAGTTGTTAATTTTGTTTCAACTTCCTAGGAGAGAGTTTATCTTTTAAATTTTGATCCATCGTTTCCATAGGAGGTTGGAAAATGAAAATTCTGATTTCTACCCTTGTTAAGAAACTATAAATAGAAGGGTAATTTTACCACATCTCCCTTTGAATATAAAAAATACAATGTCTTGAAAAATGTAATGATAAGGGTAGATTAGGAACTAAGTGTAAAATTATCTATTGATTTCATAAATTGGACAAGTATTGTTAGACATACCAAAATAGTATAGTGAACAACTATTGTTGGACAAAGAGAGTATTATTACCTTTATCCTTCCTCTCGATTTATTTTTATCAATTTACGTATACTTGCTTTTCCAGTAGACTATACATCTATATATTTTCTTGGTAATATTCTTCATTGTATCTTTCCTTAAAACACTGTTTTTTTTTTGAAAAAAAATATAAGTTTGAATTTAGCGCAAGATAGCAACCTTTTTTTGTCTTGTAATTGAAAAATAGCTATTTTTATGAAATTTCAATTTTCACAAGTGAAATTCCATTACAATGACGTGAAGTTTTAACTGTAAAATTTGAAATTTTATAGTAGTGATTACTGAAAAATTACTTAAATACACAACACTTCTTTACCTATTCTCAATATTTCCCTACTCATTTACTAAAATACAAAAATCCCTTATTTTCCCCCAATTCAACTTAACCGGATACTTTATTAGTTTAAGTATCCGCCCGTTATTAATTAAAGTATCCGCGCTGCTATATTATGCATCCGCCCGTTAATTTAAGTATCCGCCCGTTATTAATTAAAGTATCCGCGCTGCTATATTATGCATCCGCCCGTTAATTTAAGTATCCGCCCGTTATTAATTAAAGTATCCGCGCTGCTATATTATGCATCCGCCCGTTAATTTAAGTATCCGCCCGTTATTAATTAAAGTATCCGCGCTGCTATATTATGCATCCGCCCGTTAATTTAAGTATCCGCCCGTTATTAATTAAAGTATCCGCGCTGCTATATTATGCATCCGCCCGTTAATTTAAGTATCCGCCCGTTATTAATTAAAGTATCCGCGCTGCTATATTATGCATCCGCCCGTTAATTTAAGTATCCGCCCGTTATTAATTAAAGTATCCGCGCTGCTATATTATGCATCCGCCCGTTAATTTAAGTATCCGCCCGTTATTAATTAAAGTATCCGCGCTGCTATATTATGCATCCGCCCGTTAATTTAAGTATCCGCCCGTTATTAATTAAAGTATCCGCGCTGCTATATTATGCATCCGCCCGTTAATTTAAGTATCCGCCCGTTATTAATTAAAGTATCCGCGCTGCTATATTATGTATCCGAAAAACACTAAAAAAAGGATTTTTTGGTAATTAATGAAAGAGTAGAGAAAGGAAGTAATTTCTTTCTTATACTATGTCATTTGCCTAATTTTTACTTTTTTAATTCACACATAAAGTGGCTATTTGTGAACTATATCCAAGAAAACTAGTGCCCCGCTGAGGCCTTTGGGCCACAAATCTATATCTGTAAAAAGCCCATGTTTTAATTTGTATCGCGATAGAACTGTGATATACGCACCAACATATATAAAGAATAAACATAGTCTCGTTTAGCCTTATACGAGGAATCTATAATCTATGATATTTGGTGAAATTGTCTATGTTGTTACATTTCCTAGTTAGTGATAAATATACAATTGAGCTTAATTATGAAGTTCTAATATTTAAATAGCATTCAAGCCAAAAGAAAGCAAATCGGAGTTTATCTTGAGAAATGAAAAAACTACTAAAATCAACTAAAAACGTTAAAAGTTAAATTATTTCTATTATCTTTTTTATCCCAAAATAATTACTTCAATTGAAATGGCGGGACTAATTTATTTCCAATAAAAAGTTTAAATAAGCACAAGAGTTTTTTTAAAATAAAAATAAAAATAAATATAGCACATGCACATCAATTTGACACCCATGGTAGAGGACAAAATTGATAGGAAATGCTTTTAATAATCACAAAATGGGCAATGTGTTATTAAATGGAGTAAAAAATATAAATGTTTTTGTGGCAAGATTTATTGGGACACAAGGACATGAAATATATGATCCCTAGACTTGGGACAACATCTCCATTTCGATATGTTTGTGGTCCAATAAGATCCAACAATTGTCAGTTTACACGTGGATGCCCTAGTGTGGATAATGACAACTCCAAAATTAATTTTTTTTTTAAAACTTTATACTAGTAATAGTATAGTACTAATAAACATAGATGTATTTTTGTGAAACATATACTATTATTATAAATATCTCTAGAAAGCGTGATTCGTATACAAGGAAAAAAGCAAAAGAGAAGTCGGTTAACGTTGTGATACAAATCACGTTTATGAGTCTCAGCCATTTATAGTTTATAGTAAAGTAGATACGATTTGTAATTCGGGAAAATTATAACTGTGCGAATAATTCACTAAATAGATATTTGTTGAGTTTCTGAATTTTTTCTAAAATTAATAAGGACAAATGAAAAGACAAGTATAACGGACCACAATCAATGTGACATGTGTTGCCATGATGTGTAAATCAATGGTACATGTGACAGTGAAATAAAACAATTCCCCTAAAGTGAAATAAAACAATTCACCAAGAACAATAAGCAACCACTAATTTATTTACCATTATAAGTATAAATAAAACAATTCCCCTAAAATAAGGAACTAATTTTTACACCAAATTATGGCTTATAACTCTGACTTTCTTGGTTTTACATGGGCTGGCCCAGAGATGTTGAAAGTGAAAGATCGATATAAATGAATTGAAAATGGAAACACAAAAGCCAATTTCTCTGGTGTATATATGTACGTAACTAAATCTACACATTAATTATCAGCACGTATTATTGCCATTCTGCACATTGTAAGACTTCTTAAAGTATTGTTTTATCTATCAGAATGTTTACGTGTCTTAACTTATTATCATTAAAGATTTGGGGAAAAAAATAATGGCATAATACATAAACAAACTTTGCTTTAGCGGATAACTATGCCCTTCAACTTTGAGTGTGTACAAATAGGCACTTAAACTTGTATAAAATTAAACAAGTAGACACATGTGTCCTACATGGCATAATACACATAGGATGCCATGTAGGACGAATGTGTCCATTTGTTCAATTTTATACAAGTTTAAGTGCCTACTTGTGCACACCCAAAATTATAGGTCATAGTTGTCAGCTGACGCCAAGTTAAAGAACATGTTTATGTATTATGTCAAAAATAATCTTTACTTTAGCGCACTGGATAGAAATCATATGCATAAACATTCGTAGGGACCATACAAATATTTTATATTAATTTAAAAAAATTAAATTTCTCTTGTCTATACCACTTCCGAGTTAGTCGTTCAACCCCCTCGGAAGAAGGCTCCCAAAGAAATAGTTCCCAGTCCGCTTTGGCCGGGACACAATGACATGCTCTCAGCTCGTATTAGCAGCTCAAGCAGTCTACCGACAAATAACGGGCTCATCACTAGGACCCTCGGTGCCAATTTCTCCTCCAAAGTTACAAATTCATTTTGCCAGCTACTTTTGCCTACATTGTACGAAAAAAATAGACTAAAAGATGTAATAATCGATATCATATATATATAATGTATATGGTTTTTTCACGCAATAAACATATACCAAACTACACCTAGAGGAATTGCGCCATCAACGTTGAACCGTCTTTCGTAAAATTTATGAAAAATTTAACTTTGGTACCGACAAAAAGATCATCATAATGGCAATGGATTTGGGTGCACGTGTTAGCTCGTAGACCAGAGAAACAAAAGATGGATGAGAGTGACGTTTGTCTGCCATCTTCAACCTCACTATTTGTTTTATAATTAGAGAAAAAAATGGTGTAATGAAGAGATGGAAAAGTGATTATCAACAAAGAAAGCAGACAAGTGATGTATCTATATATGTACGAAAGCAATTGAATGCTCTATTGAAAAGCAAAAAATAAAAGAAGATATCTCATTATCGAAACAGCAAATGCTTGGATTCTTCTGCAGCCCCATGCGCATGTGCATCTCTTAACTACGTGGGCCGAAACTAGCAATTGATTTACATCGTATTGAATTTCTTTTAAGAAAACTAACAATTTATATATAAGTGGAAATTAATTGGACTTATAATTTTGGAGGAAAAACAAAATGATAAAATTACTCGACAAGTACTTAGATTAATGGACCAAATACCAAAGACGAGTCATTGAGTAACTATTCTTTCTTACGTCCCTTTATGGTCAAAGTGTGGGGGAACTTAATTTGATAATTAAATAGTAGAATGTGGTGGAGTAGTAAAATCCAAATTAAAGTATCCAAGCGATCCACAAAGAAGTCATAAAATTGCACTGTCTTTAATTTTATTTTTAGCAAGAGAACTATGCCTAAATTGAAGAAACACACATACATAACTTGTGGATACTATATTATGAAGATATAAAATTTATGTCCTCTAAAAAAAATATTTTATATCGACTAAGAAAAAATACAAATTAAAAACCAACACAAAATAGAAACGGAAGTGGAAATGACCCATTGACCATACTGGGCCACATGATATGGCCCATATCCTTCCTACTTATCCATTGATGGGAAACTTCTTAATTTTAATTAACTTTCCACACTAAAGAGATAATTAAACAAAAAAAAAAAAGGAGGGATGGAGAAGGAACTAAAACCAAATAGATAAATAAAAATTCATCAAGATGTATAGTAAACGAAAAAAATTATAATTTTTAATCGTAAATCTTGAATTGGAGCTTGAGAATGAAGAAAGTAGGAAGCACTTTTTTCCATATGTAATGCAAAAATATTAAACCATAAATCAAATATTAGATGATTATACAAAATCGTAAAAGAAATTAAATAAGTTATATTCATAGAATTGACCTTAATTTGTATTGGTCCCATGAAGACTTGAGGACAAATTAAATTGATAGAAATGGTTTCGGCAGGTTGCAAAATGTGTTACTCTTATATTATTAAATTAAAAAATATAGACAAGTAAAATTATGGGAAGATGTATTGGGACAAATTCATGAACATTTGATCCCTCGACTTGGGACAAAAATTGACTACCCTTATAATTATAATAATAACATCTACATTTGGGTTTTTTGTTGCTTCTTCAATTAGTGCTGTCCACACGTGGTGTGGTGATGTGGAAAATGACCTTTCACAAAAAGAAGTCAACATTAAAATAATTTACTCCCTTGTTCACCTTTACTTATTTAGTATAAAATAAAATAAAAAATTTACTTTTACTCATCACTTAAGATGGGCTTACAAATCCCGGAGATGAGCTTGTAGGTCAAGATTTTGTAGAAGGGCTCGAGCTTAACACCAGCTATTGATCAAACTATTCTATTCTGAAGCTATAACACAAGCTCATAATTCAGATTCTACATTTAACTATGTATTAAGTATTGTTCTTGCACTAGTTATCGATCTTTCAATTTTTGTTATCTAGTATTTCATTATAAGGTTATAAAATTAATTTGCGTACCCTTAAAATTACATTTAAATACTTAATTATACCATTTTACCAACAAACATTATCTTAAATTAGAGAGTATATATTTATTGTTTTAAGAAAGTTCTAAATATGTAAATCAAATATACCCGGCTTGAGCTGGACACTATTGTGTTGTTATAGTACTTAAATGCCTTGCAATTACTTCCTCCATGATGTTTTCTTATATATATATCCATATTTGTTTCAATATTCATTTCCCCCCTTATCCATTTGTTAAAAATTCCAATTATATAGGAGTATATTATATATTTTCTTCTAAGTCTACTTGCACATTAATATATTATTTAATTAAACTCCACAAGATGACATGAGAATGGTGTAGAAGGAGGAATTAATTAATTTCAATATATATAAATTAAATGGGTGGTCCTGATCCAATGATTTGTACCAAAGTGGCATTCATGAGGTATCAAAATCAAATGTAGGCTAGTGACTCCCAGGTTGGATTTCACATGTATATACCAAACCATTATTTCCTACCAGGCTTAATATAACCATGCTTCCTAAATTTATTTAGATATTCATTATTCTAATTGAATGTCTGTGTTAAAGACTTTCAACTCAAATTTTAAAAAAACTTTGGCATGTATTCTCATATATCTTAATAAAATTTAGTGATAAGTTTAAAGATTGTGTATCTGTGTTAAGCCTTCCTACTACTGTGTCCCATAACTCTATCCCAATGTTGGGTTCGAAAGGTTGATTAGGGCATCATGCGGAAGCTTATAATTGCAATCAAGATGGTGATAAATTAGATGACAAATAAAGCGATACTAAAACATAATATTATTAATATGAAAACTAATTTAAAAGAAAAAACTATTATAACTGTTGAGAGATTAAATCTCCCCATAAACAAAACTCACTAAACGACTACATTATGGATTCTATTGTGTTATGCTATGAGAATAGGGATCTTCAATTTATAGATCTCCAAAATATTCCTCTAAGGAAAGAATAAACCAAATATGGAAGAAAATTATATTTTCCTTTCAGAAAAAGTTCAAGCATTTATGGTAATACTTTGACTTTTATTTAAGGAAAAAAAATAAACTTCAATTAAGGAAAGAAAATCATGGCAAAACCCTAACACCCAATTCTCAACCCTAAAAATCTTCCATTTCTTTACTACCTAAGTACTTACAACCATATATGTATATACACATCTTATGATCCAAATTCAGCTAACTTTGACATTTTAAAGGGTTTATAGTATCTGAATTACCGGAGAATCTAATCGTAATTCTGTTTATATAGCCGATCAATTGAGCTTCAAAGATTCTTCTCTAATAACTGAATCTTTTTATATTTTTTTTCTCTAATAACTGAATTATATAGTAGAATTTTTTATTTTTTTTACGGGCGTGTTCGTTGAAAATTCTATTTTGTTGAAAATAATATTCAAACATAACGAGCATATTTTTGAGGGATTTCATTGGAAATATGCGTATTTTATGAATTATCTCCGTCCATTTCTTGTCTTTTTTTTTTTTTTTGCTTACCTATAATCATGTGAATAGTCAAAGTAAACAAGCTTAAAAAGGGGAAGAAAAGAAAGGAAAGATGGGTAGAAATTAAAGGTGGAAAAGAAAGTGGCCTACTGGACCAAAAAAGGAAGATACATATTTAAATGGGATGTCTTATTAGTTGAAGTCACATGGTAGCATGTGAAATTGTAGTGTCTCCATATATATATATATTGCTGAATTAATGGAAAAGCCAAAGATATTATGTTTGTTAGCTAAGCTCACAGGCCTACAAAAAAATTTATATGTATATATCTCCTATCGATCAATATAATATTCTTAATATTACTCACATTCTAATTTCTATATCTTGTTATTGCGTATTGTTTTCTTAGTACTATGTGTTAATGCATGTTGCTACTATGTATCTTCTTCATTCAGTATAGTTGTTTCACTATTGTATACTTTCTAGTTTCTACTATGTACTCTTGATTTTATTATGCTGAACAATTTCTCTATTTTTATAAAGTGGAGGTAATACATTATATACGTCATTTTCTCGCTAATTCCATTTATAAAATTATACGAAATATATTATTATTATTATTATTATTATTGTTATGAATTATTCATGCAAGGTATCCGTCATATATATAAAAATTAAATAAATTAATAAACAATAGCTAAAAGATATACCGTTTCACTTTAATTATACTTCACTCTTAAATACTAGGTGGAATAGGTTTTTTTTTTAATTAAGAGTTAAGGCCGTCCGCAATTGTTTTATTAAACTGTAGCTACTACTTTAGTGTTTGTTGATTAAAGTAGTTAACATTCTTATCCGAATTAAATTATTGTTATTATTACTATAATTTGTCCTATATGTACAAAAAGAAAATGTGCAGTTATTAATTAATCGTACTCTGATATTGATTGATCAACAACGAAGAAATTATATCGACACATAACCGATAAAATATATACTAGTTGATTTGATTACGGATAAACTCAAGATAAATCAAAAGTACAAAAAAGAGGGCCTGCAGGAACTTAATTTTGAGAACATCATAGATAATATAAAATAAAACGTTGTTTAATTTACACACTAAAGTTTGGTGTTGAAACACATAGTTAAATTAAAATGGAATTTATAAAGAAGCGACTCTAGAGTATATGATCTCATACTTTTTAGCAATGCAATTAATGTATAATCTTGTGGAAAATATATAACTAAAATAACAATAGTTATAAAAATCTTTATGGATATTGACTATGACAATTAATAGACAAAATTCTTAGACCACAAAATTCATTATAATTATTTCAAGTGAAGAACCTAATCCTAATGGATAATGATAATGACAATTAACATAGTGTTTACCATTCATTACATGAAAAGTTACCGATAGACTTATGGTCTTTGATATGTCTAATCACTAGCTAGAAACAATATATATATATATAGTTCGTGATGATATTTAAGATGACATTAATTAATTGTTTTTCACCCTTAGCTGCTACTGCTTCTGATTTAATTATAATTGCATTTCAAGCATGGAAGAAATCGTATCATAACATCATATGTACGCCTTTTCATTTTCGTAATTACACATTTTATTTTCTGAAAGTCAAATAAATGCACTTCATTTTTATTTTATATATATATATATATATATATCTTCTAGAAATTAGCAGCCTTAAGAGTGATGGCGACACACGTGCCATCCCTTTTGACCGTAGAAAGTCATCTAATATCTTTAAAACCACAGATGACAATTATCCCACGTTAACACCTCTTTCTTTCATTCAAAAATTCATTTTGTATCACCAAAGCAAGGTTTATATATTGTTTGGATCACAATTACATTCATTAGTGATAATTGGGTATATTTGTTTTTCATTTCAACAAATATATAGTCAAGATAAAAACATCACACAATTATTAGTTTGTAATCAACGTATCGAAAAGAAATTGATTTTGAATCTAACTCAAAAAATTGTTGTGGAAGAATCAGCACCCCCAATACATCTAGGATTGGACATTTTTAGTCACGTGGATAATATAAGACGAGTCTCAAATATCGAATAAACGATAGCTAAGATGAGTCTGACTCTAATATCATGATAAAAAAAAATTAAACTTTAAATCTAACTCAATCCTAAAAGTAAGTTTATAAGGAGATAATTTACTAAACTGTATGAGTTTACTGAGGATTTTGTTCAATTAAATTGGCATATAGCTTCCTTTAATTGCGTACTATATGGTAAATTTGTATATAGCTTGAATGGTGAATAAAGAGATCATTCAATTCCACACATTATTTCTGGTAGGATATTTATCAATTTAATTACTCCACTTTCTAGCTTTATGCATTATGTCCTTATAATTAATGTCATAAATGTGTAATATATCTTTGTAGATTCTTCAATCATGAGGTGAAATGAAAGATATTGGTCCAGGTAAAGAGAATTGAACAAGTTATGGTTGGATGTGTATCTAATCTACTCATTCTTGTAGCACTATTTATATTTGTCCTCTTACCAAATTTGCTCTTAATGTGTCATCTTCTTATAAAGGCAATGAGAATTTTAGGGCAAAATTTTAGAAATTCAACCCCTAGCTCCACCCCATATACATGTTAGGGGGTACTATTTCTAAAGTTCCATCTACTAAAGCCGGCATTCATATAGGATCGGATGATTTCACCTAATCCCTTTCAAGTTTTGGAAATATTATAATTCAGCCCCTTAAGGTTTCACAAAGTAGTCAAATACACTCCTTTGTGGTGTTAAGGTTTTCCATTTTTTTCCTATGCTTATTGCGTTTAAGTCTATCAAAAACAATATCTCTATCTTTATATTTCTCCTTTTCTAGACCCTAATTATGAGATTACATTAAATATATTGTTGTTTCATATATAGATATGAGTATCAATTTTCAATAGTTAGAAATTTGTTTACAAATAACCCATTATTATTGCACTGAATACTGATAATGTCCCTCGACTCTTATCATAAAGGATGGAAGGTATTGCTAAAGAAATGAATCTGGTACTTAATCGAAAAACTATCTCACAAAGGATGAGATATTGCTCAAAACCATTTAAGGAGATTATCTCTCTTCTAACCATTAAATATAAGACTCTTCAACCCCTAACTCAAGCGCAACCTAAACTTTTGGAGCATAAACAATTGGATTGCTTCCTTATACAGTCTTGACAATCCAAATTCATTTCTTTTAACACATATCACTTCTTAATACCTCAAAGACTTATATGTCACATGTCAAACTTCAAAAGGGTTCAAGTGAAAAATTAGCAAAATAAAGGTTTGGGGGTTGGGGTGTGGGGGTGTTGGAGATTATCAATAGTGGGTGTTTCAACGCTTTAACTCATACATGGCACATGGTGCTGAGATAGTGGGTGGGGGCAAAAGGAAAGAGGAGCTTCAAAATGTAGCACGTGAAGGCACCCTCTCTCTCTCTCTCTTCCTTTTGTAGACTCATCTTTTGGCCTATTCTCCTCCACTTGCCAGCTTTCACTCATGTGCATTGCATTGTGGGGTTTGCTTAGCCTCTTAATCACATCTAACTAACCATTTTTTCTCCACTCAAAATTTAAATTTCATATTTCAATATACTTCCATTAAAGGGGGAATCAAATCATTTTCCTTTCGATTACAAAATTTTAGCTGGCATGTCTTCTTAATCAACCAATAATTCATGAATAAATTAATATAAATTGTTAATCCAAAAGCAAGACATCAAGAGAAACAAAATGTAAATACTAAAGAAATAAACAAAAAGGCGGAAATTATGAGAGGAAACAGGGAAGAAAACGAATGTATACAATAAAATACACCAATATAAAAACTCTCAATTATTAACAAAAAAAGGTTTAGAAATTAAAAAAGAATTAGACATGTTGTAACGAGCCACTTAGCCGAGCCGATCGGGGTGAGCGGCAACTGATCCTGCTCCACCGGCGGAGAGCAGACCGGTCAGAAAAGTCATGGCTTTGATTTGCATCTGTAGAGCTGATATGTAGTCGTTAGTTTCTTCTAGAAGGTTCGTAAACGGGAGTTTCTGACAACCGGGAACTAAACGGCCGAGAACACGAACTTTCCGCTGCAAAGCCGGCAATCGCTTCGTCACCGCTGGTTTTTTCGATTTTATATTGCCGCTGTTCAGCTTAGCTTTCTTATGCTTTTTATTGATTTGGCTAAGCCTGAGGCTGAGACGGCCAGTGAGAATCGCTCTACTCCAACGACTCCTTCCCTTAGCTGTGACGGCAAGGACTCTATCGGCGG
>NW_006238985.1:1459335-1462635 GCF_000226075.1 Solanum tuberosum | reverse complement strand
GACGGCAAGGACTCTATCGGCGGTCTCCCTGACGGCGCGTCCGGCATTAACCGGAGACTGATTGTCATTACTCCGGCGGACGTGACGGAGAGCCTGGAGAAGCTTTGAAGAGTAGATCTGTTGCTCGGTATCAGTTCTCCACCTGGATTGATCAAGGCTTGTTTGTTGCTCAATTTCCCCAGCATCTCCAATTTTTCTTCTCTTTTTGCGCTTGGATTCTCGCGAGTGACTGGAGTTAACATCGGGATTCGAGACGGTTTGAGATGACGCCATCAGAAGGAACAATTTTCTGATGCAAAATTCGGAATGATTCTCGCGAATGGTACGTTTGCTTCTCTTCTGTAAATAGATGCAAACTGCAGAGAAAAAGACGATGAGATTCTTAAAACATGTTAAAGCTTTTCTGAAACTTATTCTGTGAGTAAATATGCTAAATAAGGTGAATCAGAAAGAACGCTTTTGTATCCGTACATAAACCTATACACATAAGGCAGTAGTAACATGATACTCCTCCTTTCACATAATGAATTGAAACTCTAATATTTCGATTCTCAGGAATCTCCGTTCAAACAAACAAAAAAAATAAATTGAAAATCAGCTCACAAACGAGAAACAGAAACTAAAGCACATAAAACAATACCTGAGTTGTGAGTTTGGCGGCGGTAGGTGGCGGAGGAGAGAAGGATTATGTAGAGAGAGGGAGAGAGAGAGAGATGGGGGAGAAGAGTTTGAAGGAAATGAGAGGGGGAAGAGGCGAGTTTTGTATTGAAAAAGCGCAAGGCGACAACCCACGCGTCCCTTGTTTATTGCTTTTCCCTTTTCTATTTTCTCTCTCTCATTTTCGTGCACCCAGCTTCTCTCTTCCCGCTCTTATTCTTCATTTTATTTTTTTCCTTTTTCCTACTCTATTTTTTTTTCTTCTAATTTAATAAGTACTACAATATTTAGATTTTTTCACAAATTAAATACTCCTAGAAAGTATTGGTATGATCCGTTACGTTACGTTACATTAACTATGTAACTTATATTTTATTGCTGATAGTGAATAGTGTTATATTAGGTCTTAGGCCTAACTCACACCCCAAAAACTAACTCAAAGGAAGGAGGATTGCCCAAGCCTTATAAGGAGGCCACCCATCTCATTAACCACCGATGTGGGACTTTTGTCATTCTTTAACACCCCAGCCAGCTCAAAGGAAGGAGGATTGCCCAAGCCTTATAAGGAGTCCACCCATCTCATTAACCGCCGATGTGGGACTTTTGTCATTCTTTAACACCCCAGCCAGCTCAAAGGAAGGAGGATTGCCCAAAGCCTTATAAGGAGTCCACCCATCGCATTAACCACCGATGTGGGACTTTTGTCATTCTTTAACAAATAGAAAACTAAAAGTAATACTATATTATTTTTTTGATTTTTTAAACTGAACAAGTAAAAGTAGACCGAAGGAGCAGTTGATAAAAAGGCATAAAAGTTTGACTCCTGTAATTGAATTACAGAAGAACATTGATACTTCCATTCCATCCGGTGAACTGTTTATTATTCTACCATATTTACTGTGTCATCACATGGATATATGACCAGAATAATTTATATACACCTGTCTGTAAGATGTGTGAATTGTCTGAAACATGTAACAACGTAATTTCATAAACCTGACACACACATTAGTAACTGATTTATAACTTGAACCCATAAACTATAACTCACACGAGAATAACTTAATTTATATTTACAACCAAGGATCCCTTCATTAATAAAAGAGAAGATTAATGGAGTACTAAATAATACTTATCTTGCCATCGTGAACTATTTTATTCTTAATATGTACTTTACTTTTGATGACCCGCCACTTTTTATTTTTTCCAAACGAAATACATTAACTTGAAATAAAAAGTCAATACACTCTTAGAAAAATTAAATAATGTGTTCTTTTAAAGTTCTAGAAGAAAACTATGTAGTGACACATCAATGATCAATCAAACAATGAGTTTAATTTGTTGGATGAAGGAAAAATCTAATTATTTGAATTAGTCTATCAACATTATCCACCTTGTACAATTGTACTTGTTTATAAAAAAACAAATAGTATAGTATATAATTGGAAATATAGAACCTCTATAGGGAGTAGGCATGTTAGTTGAATCACCTTATCTTGCTCACAAAGATAGAGTAAGCCTGAAAAAAAAAGTGATTAGGTCAACCTAATCCTTCATTTGGTGTAATGTAATTATAGTTTAAGAGACTTAAAGACCTTTGTTTGGTGACAAAACATATATGATTACAATCAATGTCACCTTCCTATAAGGAAATTAATGACCTTTTAATTAAGTTTATGCATTCTTTTTATCATTTGTGACCCATAAGAAACTATCAAACTTGATTTTTACCTTTCACCAAACAATGCCAAAAGATAGCCATCACTACAAAAAGAAGTAAAATATCAACTACTATACACAAGATTATCTGCGTCTCTTTGCCTATGTCAGACAAAACAGAAAATTCATTGAATCTATTTTGTTTTGATTGATGTGGGGAAAAAAAAAAGAGTTGTGGGGTGATTTATTGGTAAAGCTTTGAGACACCACGACATTATTACATGACCACAGAAAAAAAAAGTAGAATGTTTATATGTCTTAAATTTAAATCTAGATCACAAGTCTCATCCTTCACTTATTTTTGATATAATTCTATTAAGTCCCGAGTGGTTTTTATAATAAGTAGAACTAAAAAAGTGATTTAATTATGACCAAGTTTTTTTTTAAAAAATAAATCAAAAATAGACTTGATCAAGCATATATGTATGCATATAATTAATGACTTAGAACAAAGATACGATTGAAAGTTCAACTTCAAAAATAAAATTCGCAAGTTGATATTATTTATAGACATGCATTTTACTTTAAAAGATTGATCTTGAAGTTTTATGAATGAAAAACAATTTCTTTTAAAAAAAAATTTGATTTTTTCGCAATTGATAAACTCATCTTCCAAAACTAACTAAATAATCAATCGAATAAAGAAGAAAACGTTTGCTATCTCCAAACGGCAATGTGGCCGGTATAATGAATAAGTGGGGAACATTTTGAACCTTGAAGAAAGAAAGAAAAGATAGTGCAATGTGCTATAATGATAGAAACAAAATAAAAACCATATTGATTTAATTAATTTGGCTAAAATTTTCATGTGCAAATGATGTGGAAAAGTTGTATGAAGTGATTGGTTAACATGTAGGGTCGAATTATAAAATGGAATTTGCTTTTATTCTCTACAAAATGATAATATTAGTGGGGGGGGGGGGG
>NW_006238985.1:1457307-1459147 GCF_000226075.1 Solanum tuberosum | reverse complement strand
GATATGATATAAATAGTATAAGTTTATTGGGGGGGGGGGGTGCCCCGTTAGCACATGCAAATACGAAAAATGATAAAAAGGAAAGGTGTGTGTGTGAAGAAGAGATCAAAAGAACATGTGGTTGTTTTCATGGCACTTCTTTTGTTTTTCTATGAATTGATGCCTTTGGACTCATTCAGAATCTTCTTCTTCAAATAATGTGGACATCTTTCATCCACATCATTAATTCCTCTTCCTATAATTCCCCTTTGTTTTTTTCTTAAAATAAAATAAAAATAGAGGTGGAATGTGTAGGCATATTATAGTGAAGTAGGGATTGAATGTATGGTGAAATTGAAACCTTGAATTGTTCATAGTGGAGTTAACTATTAGAGCTAATAACTTCAAAGAAAGGACGGACAAATTTCTTAGTTGATAATCTTTAAGGTATAAGTGGAAAGCTTACGTAAATTCTATTAGTTTAGGAGATAATTATTTAGATACATTCTACTTTGCAATATTACAAATATTATCAAATTTTGGTGCGTTCAGATACGTTCAAACACATCTAGATAAATGTCTCGTGATACATGAATCAAAATTATGTGTAATTTATTCTAGATATACTGTATTCAAGTGAATTCACATGTATCTGGAATACATAACAAATCTCGCTTGCCTCTTTCCCATCTCGCTCACCACTTTCCTATTAGATACATGTGAATCATACTAAATGCATATTATTTCTAGTATGATTCACATGTATTTGAGATATATAACAAATCTCGCTCGCCTCTTTCCCTATTTTAGTGTATCTAGTAGAAAAAAACATGTATCAAGACAACCTTCTTCAATGTATGGTAAGAAACACTTAATTAGTGATAAAATACAAAATATTTTAAAAATTTAAGTAATAATAGTATATATATGATAATGATATATAATATATCTAATTATGTAGTTTCTCCATATGTAATACCTTATTGCTCAACTTTCACATATAGCAAACATAAAAATCATATTTGTATGTTATAGCTATAGTTTGCATAATTGCGCTCCATAACAAATTTTATGTTTGCTATGGAGCTTTTGATTTGTATAATTCACTAGATACATCCAATTTTATATAAATTGTTCAGTTTTGTATAAATTCATTTATACATTGTAATTTGTATAATTATAAGTGTATATGACGAAAATATATGTATTTGTATTTGTATATTACACTTTTCTCTCGCTTTATACTAACACAAACACATTTTATACATTTTATTACCGAAAATGTATAAAATGGCTAATTGTATATCGAAAATGACTAATTGTATACTGAATTAGGTGACAAAAAAATAGGATATTTGCTGCGAATTACAAATAAAATAAACTATGACAACATTTAATTTGAATTAATAATTTGTTATTTCATACAATTTTCCCTACCTTGATTAGATGAATTCACATCAAAATAGGAGAGCAATTAAAAAACTTTATAAAACATAATAATACAAGTTCACATACTACATGCGATAAAAAATATATATGTGCCATATATACCTAGGGGGACATACATATTCTACTTTTTATCTACATGTTGGAGTGGCATTCACATTCTCATTCCATTTATGACAATTACATTACGTATGAAATATTACAACTTTTGGAGTTTCCACTAAGTGAGAGCATATTTTGATATATTCTATAGAATTATTATTCTATATATTCATGAATGATGAAAGATGAAATTGAATGCTTATAGTTATTCTACAAAGTTAGTTGAAAAACAAGGTGCAGCACGCCGTTTTATATTGCATTTATACTAGGGCTGGGCATTCGGTATTTCGGTTCGGTTTCGGTTTTTTTTTTT
>NW_006238985.1:1446346-1457039 GCF_000226075.1 Solanum tuberosum | reverse complement strand
TTTATACCAAACAGTAGTCAGTTTTTAACCATTTATGCATGCTATAAATTAAATAAAAGTTGATAAAGTAACCTCTTATTTAGCATTCTTCCATAACAATTTTATTTGATACAAAATATATAAGATCATGACACTCCAACCACGTAAGCATAACGATTGCCTTTACATATTTTTACAATTATTTTTATCTCTTGATAAACTTTTTTCATGTCCTTTCCCTTGATAATTCATCTCTAAGTAATGTAACGACTGATTTTTGTTCTTTAGCTACAGAAGAAATAGGTCCAAATCGCTCAAGTTTTAAGCAGTGTTAATTATAAATATTCATAATAATATTTATTATTGCCGCTAAGTATAATATAGAGACAATTAACTATTCATTAACTTTTCTATAGGGTTGATATGGACACAGAGGGTACATTAAAGAAATCCAGGGTCTTTAACTTAAATATACTGTACAATATAACATATAATGATCTCTATAAGATAGTTTTAGGAAATTAATTAAATTTCTGTTTTCTTGAAATTCATAGAAGAGCGTGTATGTTACAACTAATAGCAAACATCCTTTTAAATATTTATTTATATTTGTGTAGATATATGCCAAAAGAGATTTTATTTATTTATTTATTTTTAAAAAAAGAAGGGATAATGTAAAATACAAAAACCGGACAAAGCCAATTTATTAGGCAGTGACATGCCAGAGTGTTTTGCCTCTTTTAGTCAGACATGCTTCAATGTCATTAAACTTGGTAATTATAAATTTCCAATTGTGATAAACAGCTATCAATCACATACTTTTAGATTATCAATAATGAATTTATTTAATTGCATCATTCTCCTTTTAAATAGATCGATCTTTAATTTTCATCCTTAACAATCAAATTTATGTCTAGCTAGATATAAGTTTTTTAAAGCGCGAGACATATATTATGATACAACAATAAAATCCATAAGCAGTTTTACCATTTGCATTCTAATTAATTGCTTGGCCTATAAATGAAAACAGAATAGAAAATTAATCTCTTTTAATATTACTTTCATTATATCTCTTTACAGGAAATCCACCAATTACATGCAGTGCATGTCTTTAATGTAAGAATGTGAGAGCTAATAATGGATAATTTTTATTTTATTTTACATAAGAAATGATTCTTTTTCCCATCATCAGATAGACTTGCTCTCAATTGTTTTAGGCAATAACTTTATTGTTTTCTAGCATGGTTTGTATTTTTGTTTTTGTCCAACTTGTGAGGACTTAATAGATGAATTATAAAAAATATATTTCGTAAAAAACTTTTTCCTTCCGTACGAAAAGCACCTTTTAAGTGAATAATAATATGATTCAACTGTTCTGAGTATGTAAAAATCACACATAAATTTTTTAGATGAGATGGTATCTATACTTTTCTTGCATTTGATGAATTTGGCTAAACAACTCCCACATGCTATCACTTAGTTCTTCTTCTAATTATAAATAAATTATGCTAAGATTCTTACTTATCCATAACCTTGACCTTTTCGTGCATTTGAAGTCTATAACTATGCTTCTAATTAATTAGTGTTTCTTTCATTTGACGAATAATTTTTGTTTGAAAACAAAGTTTGTTTCAAACAATTTATATATAAATATCCTGAAATATATACATCAAAATTAGTTAGCGCAATAAAACACGTTATTAGCTGTCGATTAACAAACACTTAGTATAATATAGAGTTTAAGAGGACTCGTAATATTATATGATAAATTAAAGACTAACCAAAGGTCTTTAAAACAAATAAAAGCAGTGGCAGCAATCATCATCCGACCATTAAAAGACAAGTGCACGCACACGAGTGACTCTCTTTCCTTTATCCTTTGCTTATCATGCAATTAATGATTCATGATTATGACATCTACTAAACAGTATCAATTTCTTTTTAATATCTTGAATTGAATGTGAACCACAAAGGTGATGTGTCATTCTAATATACATTCATTTATATTTTCGTCCTATACACTTATAATTATACAAATTACAATGTATAAATGAATTTATACAAAACTGAACAATTTGTATAAAATTGAATGTTTGTAGCGAATTATACAAATCAAAAGCTCCATAGCAAACATAAAATTTACTATGAAGCGCAATTATGCAAACTATAACTATAACATACAAATATGATTTTTATGTTTGCTATATGTGAAAGTTGCTCTTCATTTATCACGTAATCATGATTAAGTAATATGTATTCTCACGATGAATCAATCACGTCCTAGCCGGAATCTGTAAGCTAGTTGGTGATGTTTTTGGCTTCACATCAAAAGGAAGTGAGATCATGGCAGGGGCAGAATCTGGATTTACCTCTTGAAATGGTACTTCAAAGGTCAATGACTGGTACAAGCAAACCTCATCTTCTTTGCAATAGTATACCTGAAATTGGAAGTGGCAATAGTACTCATTGAAAATGCAACTCTAAGATGGACCATTATAAACTAGGAAAGTGATAGCATTCTCATTGGGCTAAAGGTACACAAATACTACATGAGATGCTACTAACACATTGCTAGTCTAATGTGGTGAATTCGGGCCCAGTTACAAGGCCTTCGATAAGTTTGTGTGCCTCTCAAGTTAATTTTTGTAAGTACGTTCATAGGGGACAAAATCTATATTATCAATCCTGGCATAGCACATATTGCTTTGCTAGACTGAAGATATCACATAGCACATAAGCCATGACATTATGCTTATCATCGAGAGCATATTGTCAATTCATGTAGCGAGGTAGAACACTACATGGGATGCTACTAACAAATGGCTACTTGAAAGCATATATATATCAAGTCAATATCAATTCCCCAAAGCACTGATGCTTTATTTTGCTCAAAATATTGCCTGGCATAGTCTTCTTCATTAAATGGCTGAATATAGATGCGCATGGCTAAGGAGGTAAATGCAAGCCATAAACTTCACTAAACTAAAGTAAAACTTAAAAGATATATTCAACAGATAGTCATACCTTGCAATAAACTCTGCCGGTGGATGGTGAAGCAGAAGATCTTCTGAAGTGCACTACTGCAGAACCTTCTGGGCTGAGATTACCCTCCAAGGAATCAACCTCAGCAGCATTATCTGGATCAAAATCTATGCTATATTTACTCTTGGCTTCCTGCATTTGGTACAAGGTAGAAACGCCTATGAGGCAAAATAAACAGGGACATATTGTGGTGGTAAATTCTAAGGGTAGGAAAATACTGTTCCTATTTTCTTAATCTGTTCAGAAGAGAGAAAGAAAACCTTGGAGAAATGGTATCCTTCAGGTACCGAGATTCTTAAGTTCAATGTACCCTCACTGGATGAACCACCATTAACTACAACAGTCTGTGTGTCAGCTCCAGATCGCCGTCTAAGGCGCTTCAAAGATCTGGATTTAAGTGGAGGCTGCACTCCTTTCAACTCCAGAGTAAGAACTTCAGCTTCTGACTTGTTCAGGTCTAAGTATCTTATCACACTGTTATTTGTATCTGCTATGTATAATCTTCCTAAAAAGGTTATATAAAATAGCATCAAATACAAGTATCAGCTGTTACATTTTCAAAACACAGAGATACAAACAAAGGTACGATCTAACTCAAAACTTAAGACTTGGATCTCATATTCTGGAATAACATTGCCATTGCAGGGTACATTTTCTTGGTTTAACTTGTCAATGAGACTAAAGTCCCT
Source organism: Solanum tuberosum (assembly GCF_000226075.1). NCBI lineage: Eukaryota > Viridiplantae > Streptophyta > Magnoliopsida > Solanales > Solanaceae > Solanum > Solanum tuberosum. The sequence continues at coordinate 1,453,329 of NW_006238985.1, read as the reverse complement.
TAAACAATTGAAGACATTGCAAAAAGTATTAATGAATCTTAAGCAATTGATACCCTAGTGACCAGAAGTGTATATCATCCCGTCTTCTCCCAAATTTCTTCTTTTTGGCTTTGCCTTCACAATCATCACCAAATTGCTCACTCGTGCAAGAAGTATACATAACAATGGCCTTGATAGCCACCAATATTTTTTTAGGACATAACTGGTGCCATGCTCCATCAAGAGACATGATACACCTTAGGTGCAGCTTCTAATGCACCAAAATCCCAAGTATCTCTCTCTCTCTCTCAGGACAATTGTGATAGAAAAGCAAAATGAGGTAACTTAAGATATAGGAGCAGATCAGTTGAGAAGTGTTTATGCAGGAATGAGCCATGAACACTTCACACGTGTTTATGCAGGACTGAGTGTTGTCATAATTTGATTTCTTTTAACAGAATTACTCATCCCACATGAAAATAGACCTTAAACTTAATTCTTTAGCAGGAACATCTACTTGGTCAATTACAAACTACTGTGATGCATAACCAGCACTCCTACTATTCTTGCTAGTGCAGCTTAAGATGAGTATATATAAATTAAGCGTGATAGAGCTCCTGCAATAATTTGTGAGGATTGCAGAGTTTAGACCACCAATTTCATTGTGATTATTTATGTCTCTTATTCCTGCAAAGTTTTATAGTCCACTCTCAGAGTGAGCAATCAGCCAAGTGAAATTGTGTACAAAGAAGAAGAGATTACCATTTTCTGCTTCAACAATTCCAGATGGTTCTGAGAACTGCACGTAAATAAAAACAAAAAGAAAGAAGAGAAACACCAAAATTGAAAGTCAGAGATCCTAGCAGTAAAAGCAATTTATCTTAAGAATGGGAAATTTAAGAATCAAGAAGAAAATTATACTTCGCGCATGTTAATTGAAGGTTTAAAGGGACAAAACGTAAGACTCCTTTTTTTTTTCTCCTTTAATAAGGTAAAATTTTGTTCATGTATGGTTGAAAGGATCTTTCCATATAAAAGAAGTACACAAAAGGAAATAGTTTTGTGCAGATTGGGTGCTCTTTGTAGAAATAGCAATGTTCTTTTAGTCAGTATCTTATTGCATATAATCTAGGACTTATCTCCCAAATTGGGGTGCCTTTTCCCTCTTTGTTCAACACAACCTCTGACTAATTGTAGTCCGATTTTTTAAGAAAAATAGCAGTAATTGTAGATACTTGGGAGATAAGTCCTAGATTATATGCAATAAGAACATTTTACTTGGAGAAATAATGACCTCACAAGCTACTGCTGATTGATGATGAAATTTTGCGTAGAAAAGGTTTGGTGGGAGGGGTATGCCTTCTCGTGTATAAGGGACTTGTAACTAAATAGATTGTTTACAGATGCAGCCACATATTTTAGAAAAATGCTATGCTGGATTTAAATTATTCATGTGTCAGCAGTTTATTATGTCCATCAAGTTGGAGAAATAATATGGTCTAGGTACTCATTTCCATGCTAATGCTATTAAGTGTAACATCCATGTGGACATAAAATATGATTGGTTGCAATGAATGTCAGAATGTAACACTAATGTCCAGAATATGATACAAGAAAAGATATATGAACTCTTTCCAACCTGAGCTGCCACCGCTGCTCCATCTTTGAAACCAGCCTCACCAACACCAGCTAATGTAGTCACCCTTTTACTATCTGGATCTAGTTTCTTAATCTGGCAAGTTAAACAAAAGAGGAAAGCTTTTACTTAACTGAGATGTTTCTGTTACGGTACCAAAACAAGTAGTTCATTATTGAAATATAAGTTGCATAAAATGGTTTCTTTGAGCTTGAAATCGTAACAAGCATCATATGAAACATCGCTTTTCAAGGTCACTAGTTGATTGAAAGGAGAAGCAGGAAAGGCCACAAACTTTTAAAACCTAATACTTCACTATTATTCTACATACGAGCAACTGTTTCTTATCTGGCATAAGGCACCACAATTTCAGCATAATTTTTTTTTGTCTAAATAAATTAGATGATTTGTCAAAATTGTTCACAGTGCCAATTTCTGGTTAAGCAGACTAAACTTTATTAGCTTTGATATCTCAATCATAACATTAATCAAGAGGAAGCCACAAACTCCACCATAAGTTGTACCATTATTGACATAGTGTCGCCTTGATATTAAGTGTAAGATCACATGCTATTAACCCTCCTATCAACCTTCACCACACGGTTTCAATCTTCCCAAAGGCCCTTCTCTCTTCTCCTCCTTCACTTTTCATAAACCCACCAAATCACAAAAAGATTTTCAAACAAAAAGGTGCAAGTTATAATGATAATCTTCGATCAAGTCCAAATAACTAGAAATAATTTATGACTATCCAGATCATGTTTGAAAAAGAAAACCAAATGTTTTGTACCAAAATAAAAGGTTCTTATGGAGGTAGAGAGAGTGAATGATAAAACAAAGCTATTGGGAGACGGCAGATGACTAATATGTTTTACAAATCAACACATTTTTACATTCATGGCTTCCATACAAAAAAAAAAAGTACTTAAGATAGGAGTTGGGCAATAAAGCGATAGCATCAGGTTAGCTGCATTTAGTATTTCTTCCATTGGAGGTCTGTCTTCTCAGAGCATAGCTGTTTGGTCTTTTCCACTAGAATAATATGTTGATAATAGTGGAAGCATATATTATAGTGATTGAGAAGTTAGTTTGACAAATGAACATCACATCATAGTTCAAACTAAATTAATTATAATATGTCTTAGGAGAAGTGTGTTAAAGATCATAAGATGTCATAAAATTGTGTCACATATGGAGCAAATGTTTACTGTTAAAAAATTAGCCTGTAAGTACCTTGTGATTATAAGAATCTGCAATATAAACTTGACCATCCTTTCCACATAAAACACCTAACGGATGTTGAAGAAGTACTTCAGAGCCTATTCCATCATGGTCACCGAACTGCACAAAAAATGCTCCTTTAACAAGTTTATTTCTGTCACAAATGTGACTAAAATATACTAGAGAATGCAAATCTGGTTTCTTTGGCTTCACACAAAATTACCCTAAACAAGTTTTCTGCAATAACTGGATCACCACCAGCCAGTGATCTTGAACCTCCTGTTCTTAGATTAACTGCCCGAATGGAGCTACTCTCACTATCAGCAACATATGCCTCCTTAAGATCTACAAAAAACAAGTAAATGAGTAATTAAATGCTGGCAACTTGAAAGGTTTTGGCAAGGTGAAGAGGAAAACTTCAAATACCATCCCTGCAGTGATATGGTGGACTATTTGGAAAGAAAAGAATGCCAGAGTTTTTGAGAGAGAATCTGAATCTGTAATTAGTATCAAATACGTATATCTTCTCTTCTTTTTATTTTTTTGGTGCAACCTGGCTATTGCAACTGACATAGATGCCATGATTCACTTCCTGAGCTCTTTACACAATTTGTAATGTAGCCTCCTTTTGTACTTATTTTACAGCATTCTCTTATTGCTAAATTAATTTTTTGATCAGGATACAGAAATAATATACTGAGCTCTAACAATCAAAAAGAAAAAGTAAACGAATTATATCAAAAGAAAAGGTAAAAACTATAGACCAGTTCAAAAGAACAATTTATGTCTTGTTAAGAGATTACCTCGTGACAAGGAAATCCCAGAAGGTTGAGCAAATGACGTGCTTGTAGAGCTTTCCCATGGCCAAGAAGAAGATGATACGTAAACATCAGCAAGTTTGTCTAAAGTAAGTGGCTAAAAGGAAATGTTCTCACAACTAACACATACAAGGACAAGTCATACAAAGATAGAAGCTAAAACCCAAAAACTAAAAGCACAAAGCAGGTTTCTCCTTTCCACATTACATTAGTTTAATCCCTGTTTTCTTTTGGCTGAAGCTCCTGCTGATTCATGGAGATCCATTATTTTCATTAAGTGTTACTAGGAAGTAATAGTAACCATATTGTAAGTAGCCAAACAGAGAAAATTTGCTAGTGCTAATGTTGAACCAAATTTTTACTAGGAAGAGATCCAGAGCACATTATCAAGATTCAAGACCAAAAGGGATATATATTCCTTTGAGTATGGGTTAGCTTTTGTACTCTTCATGTTCCAATGAATTAAGTTAGATGATAGTGTTAGAAGTCCACAGAACATGGGTTCCAAATTCATAATGGAACTTTCAGAAGAAAATTGATCTTAAAATGCCACTCAAACTAATATCCGCCTGTGCGTTGATGAGTCTTTGACAACTTCTCCAATCTTTGTGAAATACCTTGCCAAAAGAGCCCAGTCCATAAAAACTCTTACTGTTATCCCTAAAAATGAGAGATCTTTTAGAAAGCCTACACGGGCAGTTCAAAAGAAGAGGCATATCCATGCAGTCCTAAAATATGACTACACTGATAGATTCACAGAGCAAGTGTAAAGCAGTGAATCAAAAAGTGTGAACTGAGTTTGTTTCTGTCTTTGTTTATCAGTGAAAGATCTGGTCCTCAGTTGGTTCTCTCTCGCTCTAGATTAACACATGGATCCTTTTTCTAAGCAAAAAGAGGAAACCCTTTTCTTCAAAACGGCTTGGAAACTAGTTTTGAAGTACAAAGCACCTTAAAAGAAAGTGTGACAAACAGATGATGATTAGTGAGCATCATAGCATTTAAGAATTAATCTCATATAAACAACTAGCACAATTAACCAGCATTCTGCTGAAACTCTAGTTAAGCTAACACACAGGCAGACACACACACATATTACCTTGAGCCATTCAAATTCCTCTCATAACCATTCCCACTGAAAGCTCTTGTAACTCCATCCGATGTCTTGTGTTCCCAGATCTGATGCTGACCAGCCATTGCGATGTAGACAATTTCATTCTCAGGTTCAAAGCAGACATCCCATGGAGAGTTGAGAAGCTGAAAATATGACCAATGATGTTCAGTTCCAAAGAAAAAAGGATGATTCACAAGACTATATTTGAAATTGATTAAAGAGAGAAATAAAATTAGAGCACGAAACTACATATGCAATAAGCTAGAGCTAACTGGAACCAGTTGGTGACCAAGTAATTATTTAATTTGATCCAATCTTGCCTGTGCAGTTCCAGTTCCTCCCCCTTCATAATCAGAACCTTTTGTTCCATTTCCCGCAAGGGTCCGCACTGTCTCATTAACAAAGTCAATGACCCTACAGTAATGGAACTCAATAGGTTAAACTAAAAGCTTCCTTAAATTATCCAGGTAAAGAAAATTATTATCTCATAAAAAAGCTATAAGCACATCAAGGCCAACTAAAAAGGAAATTGAAGTAAAAACTTTCATCTGTCAAAAATACAAATATAAGGAAACAGAACGTCAAACCGTATGTTGTTAATGCTAGGAAATGAGAAGTTAAAAAGTTTTTGAATGAATTTTAAATGGGAACTAGGATGATTTAGGAAGAGGGGATAATTTGGCTGTATTTGGCTGTCAGGTTAATCGGTTAGACCACAGAATGACAATTAGTATTCAAATTGACAGCACAGAGGACAGGAAAGGAAGATGTATATATGCCTGAATGTTATTTGTAGAGAACTAGACGACCAGAGTGAATTGAGGAAACTTATCAGTGTAATTTGGCATCATATCATCCGGTGGGTGAGATACTAATTTGAGGATTAGTATTCCATCGGATTTGGTCCTAGAAGACTACTTTACCTCCAAATCTAAATGATAAAGGCAAACATTTTCCTTAGTATTCCCCCATCCTCAATCCAATCCAGTTTCTCCTGCTCCTTCTCCTTCCTCGGCTTATCCGCATCCCTACTCCACTAATATTTCGAACATATTCTTCACCAGCAAGATCAAGATCATTATTTCACTGTGGCCTGATGGCGATCCCTGTCAACTCCAACCCCACATCTAACCCAGCCTACTGGCTCCCCCGCCCAAGCTCAAGAAATCTCTCTTTTTCCCCTCGCACCCACCCTATAGTGAGTAGTTCTACTCCCCCTTTCCCACCAGTGGTGGAACAAATATCCTTAATCATTTTCTTTTTCTTCATTTCAGTTGCTTTTTTTTCTGTGGTTATGTTCTAATATCTTCTGGTTCTTTGTTTACAGAACATTCTTTTCAACAAGCTTTTTAAGTATCTTCGTTTCCACTAGTTTTTCTTACTGTTTTGACAGTATGAACCAACTTGAGGAAACATAGAACAACTATTTAAGTTCTCCTGTTAATCAACTATATTTCCCTAATTTCTTTTCCAGGAAAGGATATGAAAACCTGTCAAAAAAAGTCATATGTTGTCAAAAAAAAGGTCATATGTTGTCAAAAAAAAGTCATATGTAATCAATTATTCACGGTTTAATTTGGCCTCATGGAAAATCAACCAGTTCTGGAGACGCCACATATGAAGATTCTTAAAATAAACTTCAAACCTAATGAAGCAATTATTACCCACGTATGTGGTCTCTCTTTTCTGGTCAGCTACAGATAGATTAGTCAAAACCAAACTAAAAATTAAATGAAAAGGAGTACCTTATTAAAAAGTACAGAATAAAAATGATAGGGATGGTTATCAACATGTAAAGTTAAAAGCTTTGATATTTAGATTCTGCCTTTGTAATCTTGAGTTGAGGAATACCAATTCCAACTAAAAAAAAAAATGGCATAAAAAATTCAAATGAATCTAAAAGAAAAATTTAGGCCATTATATTCAAACTAGGAGTAGCTTTCAACAACTACTTTATCATCTTGAATCCTATTGCGACTAATAAAATATTCAGCTCGAGTTAACTAAAGATCTCCATGTATCATCAAACTACTTAATGTAAACTGAGGAGATACCACTATAGCACAAATAATTCCCATTTCAAGAAAGAAAGATAAAAGCACATCAAGAAGTGCAGTTTTTTTATTTTATAATCACAAAGAAGCAAAACTTCTTCCATGCAAACAAAAATAGATAATATACCCTTTGGTCAAGCCATGTCCTCCCCCCCCCCCCCCAA
>NW_006238985.1:1410321-1445928 GCF_000226075.1 Solanum tuberosum | reverse complement strand
TCCCCCCCCCCCCCCCCCCAATAATCAGTATCAATAAACCCACCAAAGTTGAAGTTTATCCACCTCAACTTCTCAAAGATGGAGGCACACGCATCTATAATCCAAGGAAAATATGTGTGGAAATGGAGAATTCAGAAAATAAACAATAGATGATACAGTCAATTAAATATCAGAAGAAAAACCATGTAGGTCTTGCCCAATAACAGGCATGCCTTTTCTGCCAGTACCTTAAAGCATGATTTTCAGTATCTGCCACATACAAGAGGTTCTTCTTCGCATTGTAAGCCAAACCCTGAAGATATAATAAGAATTAAGATCTTAGATTAATTTTGCAAATGAGAAAAATTGCAAAATTACAATGGTTACCTGTGGACGATTGAATGTTGCATCATCAAAGTTACCATCACGAAGACCCTCTGCTCCTGTGCTTCCAACTTGGACTAAAAAGTTTCCTTCTAGATCAGTTACTACCTGTCCATGTGAAAATTGTCCGGGATTACTAATTCTACCATTCACCTCATAAAGAGAGCATGGAAATAGAAAGAAGACTAACAATAATAAGATCTAGGGCTAATACAGGCCAAAAGCATGAAGGACCAGAACAGATGTGATACTACATATCTGAGTTACTCAAGTAATGTATGGAAAAGCAAAAGTATCAGACGAAAAATCATGGCCGTGTTCTTGAGACTAGGACAAGTAAGAAGGAACTAAAATGTAACAGAATGAAAAAGTTCAGAAGAGAGCAAAGAAGAACCAGAATGTATCTAGAAGAAAACATAATTTCCTACACAACTTTTGAGTCCCCCACAAAGAAGAATTTCAAGAGTAAAAGAAACAAAATGTACATTTCTTATGTGCATAACTAGCAAGCCCTACCTTATCCTCTTCCGCATTTTTTCCATCTTCCTTGGGAATTTGATTCTACCATATTCGCCAGCCCTAGCGGTGGCTTCAAATCTTAATTATTTGTTCTAATTTAAATATACCACCCACCAATCTTCATTAGCAGGAAAAAATTTTCAGGATATACTCTAATTTCATCTCCAAATTACCATTACTATACACTGCATTAGAATATGAATGATCATGCTTTGACACTTTAGTGATATTATCCCTTGCCTTCTGATAAAATGTATAAAGATTGATCTTATCTTTTGCATAGCCCTAGACTTTTCATCATACATTCTGTTTCTTCCTCTTGCAAACATTAGAAAATAAATGATCATGCTTTGACACTTAGCTTTTTGCAGATATCAGTAAACGTGGACTTGGAAGTCCTGCAACCCCAGTGTCGGGAATACATTTACTTTCAGAGGTAGGTATACCTCCCTTTATTGATAACCAATATGCATTTTAACATCAAACTTGATATTCTTCAATAACCCCATGGTCAGTTCATACCTCCAGAAAACCTCAAAAAGGGTTAACAAACCTTGATGCTACAGACACCAACTACTTGCTGCAGGTCATGCATTCAAAATTTTGCAACCTAATACAACAATCATACAGAGAGAATGCAGAAAGGAGAGAGAAGAAGAACTTACTATTCGGTTATGATTGCTGTCTGAAATAAATAGCCGGTTGTTGAGGACATCAACTGTCAGCTTACCGGGGAACTTTAAAGGAGATGTTAACAAGCGGGGATCATTATCTTTCTCCAAGCGCAAGGGAATGGGTTTGCTATCCAAGAGCTTCTTCTTACCATAGAACAGAAGAGCAGCCTCGACTAAGTTATCAAGATCCTACAAACCAAAGCAGAAGACATCGAAATGACAGCTAATTCTTGTCAATAATCTTCACTACCAACTGCCACAGATCATATTAATTAGAAAGAAATATGTGAGAGGCAATGTGCTATAATCAAAAAGCATAAGAAACTGTATGTTACAAATTATCTCATTTGAAGTAATTTCATGCCATAAGATAGCTAGAAAAGATAGGACTAATGGAGAAACTCCAATATGTAGCTTCCTAAAGAAATTCTTTTATGAAGTTGCATTAGGTAACCGCAGGCGCTTAGACGTTTCAATAGTATTTTCTTCATGATAGAAAAGAGAGGAAGAGAATAAAAACAGAAAACAAAATAGAGTTTCAGAATAAAGGAAAGGTGACCTAGTTTACAACAACTACATTCCCAGTGTAATACATCAAAGTGGGGTCTAGGGAGGGTAAAGTATACGCAGACCTTACCACTATCCTTGGAGGTAGAGAGGTTGTTTCCGATTAAAGGTGACCTAGTTTTAGTTCCCTAAAATATCAAAACTGACCTAGCCTAGGTTACACAAAACTAATATTAGAAAACATATTTTAAAAATTCAGATGATAGAGAAATGCCACATTGAGGTCAGAGATAAGGGTCTGTCAGCTACCAAAAAGAACTGGCTATGATCTGGTCAATCTTTCCACTCAATTGGGAGTACATTTGCAGTAGATTCTTTTTTTATCCTTCCACATTTCCATCTTATGCGTTTACATATGGAAGTAATTCGTTTTGATTTTTGAGATACAATGGCTGAACAAAGAAAGTTCTGGATAAACTTTAGGTTATATATGGAAAGAAAGGGGCAAAATAATGACTTGATCACATAGTTCAACATGGTTTTCTCTAACATCGCAAACTTTTAGATGAATTGATCACATAGTTCAAGTCTCATCACTACTCATTATCAAAAAAGAAAAAATCCACGTGTTTGGCCAATGAAAAACAGTCCTGCCCACATGACAGGGGACATGTTAATGACATCTTTAAGTAAATAAAAGTATATTTTCCCTGACAACTTAAACTTTTAGATGAGTTGATGACACAGTTCATCAAAGAGAGTGAAATATGACCTATTCTCTCAAACGTTTTTGGTGATAATGCACTTTGAGAGGCATTTCAGAATTGAATGTATTACATCAATTGTCAAGTTAATAAATGAACTATTTTCCATCATCTAATCTTAAATGTGCCATCATGAATGTGTTAAATAATTCATATATATATATATACTATTATTGCATGAAACATCAAATAGAAAAGGAAATCTGTAAGAAACCTTTCTATGACCTTCGCCAGCTATTTGTGCCAAGAGCTTTCCATTTGGCCCAACAAGAACAAATGTTGGCCACGAATTGACACCTAATTCCCGCCATAAATTCATTTCTCCATCATTGACAACCTGATCATTCAATGGAGGTTAAGGAAACTACTTAACATACAAAAAAGAAGGGAAGAAGGAGAGACACCCCCCAATTAAAAATTAAAGCAGATATTTTGAAATGATAACAATGTCAAATTCCAAGTTACTCTATTCAGCAGTATCTGGGATCTGAATAATAAACTTCAGCAATAAACAAGAGCTTCAATTGGAAACGTTGATTACATACATTGTTAGGAAATCCTTGATCATTAACAGTGAATTAGCAAGTATTCCCTTCTGTTAAATACATGGAGTCCTAGAGGCTCAGATGGTACACATTTGAATTGGATAAGAAGGGTGGGGGAGAGGCTCTCTAGACAGTGCTAACGATTGGAATGGCAATTTTGACATAGCCAAGTATGGTGTAGATAGCAGCGGAGATTCTACCTTAATCTACCAAAAAGAAGTAGTATATAACCTAATCTGGATGCTCTAAATTCTCTCCACATTTATGTTGTTTCCAAATGTTCATCCGTTTCTTGGGGATCTAATAGATTCAAGAGCAAGCAGATTTGTGGTAAAGAGCCATTCAACATTAAATCAGTAATAGTTCAGCTCTTGAATAAGTACTTACTGGATGAGTGATTCCATAGCGTAATACAGCACTACGGATGGCTTCAAGGTCCTTCTCGTTGTCAAATTTAGCTGAATGCACCCCCACAACCACAAACTGCAAAACTAATGTTTGATGAATTAGCTACGACTACAATCAGAAATGTGTAAGCAAACCTTCAGATGCAACTGTGGATAAAAGTAATTAATTCATCTTGAGGTTCCAAGTTCAAATCCCAAGCACTACATTTTTATTTTTCAAACCCCCATGGTGAGAATCATGGATCAGCCACGGTATGAAACAATTATTTGAGGTGACTCTATATTGGTTTGACCTGTCAGTATTAACTCAGAAAGTTAACAGATTAGCCCAATTGAAAGCTAAATCTTATGACATTTGTTTCTCCTTTTAACAGCATTTGCGCAATCTGCAAAACTCATTTTATGCCTATTCTTCTGTGAAAATTGCTCAAAATCAAGAGTTTGAAGATGTTATAGATAATGGATAGTGGATACAGTGGAATATTATAGAATAAACTAATAGATTGTTGTCTGGATTTCAGAGTAATCTAAAGCCTAAGTAAAACAAAAACAAATTATTTATAGCATTTACCACACAGAAAAGAATATAGAGATGTAATATCAACAAAGACAAACCCCATGGGATTGCAATCTAGACAGCATTTGGTTAGTGTCATAAAGTACTGCTTGATCATAACATTCCTACATTTTAGCAACATTTCTTTCTAAATGAATTTTGAACAAAGTTTAAACCAGCTAACCCCATGGGATTGCAATCTAGACAGCATTTGGTTAGTATCATAAAAGTACTGCTTGATCATAACATTCCTACATTTTAGCAACATTTCTTTCTAAATGAATTTTGAGTAAAGTTTAAACCAGCTAACTCATCCTAACCTAAAACTTGACCATGACTTTTTTAATTTCACTTTCACTTTGCTGCAAGGTGCACCTCCATCTAATGAGAACCTCAGATTGTATGTAGTTCCAACAGGAACTATAGTATGCATGTGCATGCTTCTGCCAGAATTAGTGGAATATTGATTGGCGTAATTATGAGAATTTTCAGAAAAGAATTTTCGATAGATATAACTATGTGAGAAAATGATTGGGGTAACATCTCAGATGATCAACTTGTTATAGACACAGAATATCATTTCATGAGATAACCAATAAAGCTGAAATTGCAACCCTAAGGGATGAATGACAATCTTACAGGCATATCTTTATATTTATTCTCCAGAAACTCCAGATCTGGCAGTACATGCATACAGTTAATGCAGCAATAAGTCCAGAAGTCCAAAAGAACAACTTTTCCTTTCAAATCCTGCACAAACATAAAAATGTTTCAGGGAACGAGTGCATAGCATAGATATATCATCCAGAACTCCTCCTTTTTCCATCTTCTAGTATGTGCAACTTAGAAACATACCTCCAAGAAACAATAAGATTAAAAGTACTATTCAGCATATTAGAAAATTTTCAAATTCATAGATGATATAGGTATTCATGGTTGCCTCCCATATGCTTAAAGCCTGGATGGGCAGAGTTACCCAGTATTTGTGTGGTGGGAGGTAGCAAGCACCCGGTGGAATAGTCAAGGTGCGCCACACGCTAGCCCAACCACCACAGTTTAAAAAAGAAAAGGTATCGATCACTAAAAGATTTTTGCAGCCAATGTCATTGTCAAAAGATTCTTAACATTGTTCAAAAGGATAGTGTGTGGAAATCCATTACAATTGAACGGTATATTATGAAGCAACATAATATTATATTTGGGAGAAACTCCTCTCCAAGTTTGAAGAATTTTATACACACATAATCTATAGAAAACATCAATTAGAAAGCAGTAGATAACCAAAAATTTCCAGAATAATATTTGCATGAAGACTAGAGAATGGAAAAAGAACACAAATATGCACATATATGAAAATAAGCAAAAAGAAAAAGAAATAAAGTTGCCAGAAGAAGCAGAATTGAAATATGAAATTATGTATTTACCCTGCCTAGCTGAAGGGGGGCTGTATTCAGCCAATCAAGTTTAGATGGGAACTCGGACACGATAGTCGTAGATTTCCTAACAAAATGCAGAATATTAAACATGATAAAAAAACAAGTTAGGAATCTAAGAACAATTAAAGAGAAGTATATCAAGATCTAAGGACTCAAAAAATGCCAGAAAGCATGAAACATATATACGATACTAATTTCATAATTTAGGAAAACCGCAACGTTCTTTATTTATAAAGCACAAAAAGGTTGCAGTTTACATGAAAAACTTCTGTTACCTGGCATCCACATCAGAAATATAGTTTACAAATTGTTGAATCCTCTGTGAACTGGATGCATCTGCAGGAGCAATAGACAAATAAAAATAAATCTCCTTCCATTATCTCAAATATCACCGAAAAAGAAAAGAAACAAAAAGCAGCACATACTTCATCTACAGAATGGATAAAAACCACATTAGAAATGCCAAAAAAAAATGAGAAAAAAATAATGTCATCAAGGGAAGTTTCTTACAACAAGAAGAATGGAACAACAATGAAAATGAAGAGAAGAGAACAAATACTTCATTGTAAGAGGGGTAGACCTTCTTTCTGTTCAAAAGGAGGATTGCCTGTGCCAAATAACAAGTTCCAGATAGCTTTTGGAGATGCATACTGCATTGCCTGCATAAGAACAGCAGAGCTTGCAAAGATGAAAACCAAAATAAATTAAAAGGATACCTTATGCTTTCTTTATTAAATTCTATACCTTCCAGTTTGTAATAGTGAAGAGGAGACAGGATGCAGCAATTCCTAAACTTCCATATCTTACAACATTTCGTCTGGTAACCTGCACCCTGTCCATAAATTATTTCTGCAACTTCACGACAACATTATACCAATTACCAAATGCCCTAAAATGGCCATCTCATAAAGGCATATATGGACCCTTTTGGGGGATAAAAGTATTCCACTTTGCAAACGAGAGAATTTCATTTGTACGAGTGTTATTCATGTCACTCTAAGCATATTTGACTTTTTGTTCCTACATGCAGCAAAACAAAGCATGTAACTTAGTGATTATACATCATGACATAAAATAGATTGATAAGGATGTAAATCACCAGTATGCACCGTTCTTAGCAATTCAACTTAATCCAGGTAAAGTTTAAGAAAATAATTTCAGATGGACAAAGAGGGAACGAGAAAGAGAAGGGAAAAAAAGATGAATCTACAAATGCATACAGCAATTTGAGGTATTAGATATCAAAAGCGGTCATGATGATGCAGATGATCAATATATTGATTCGCTCTTACCCTCCCATCGAGGATATGGCACCACTTGCTACATAATTATCCAGCTCTGTGATACTCCCTGTCATATTGGATTCAGGGGAAGAGAGAGCTAGATCATTAATGGATTGAGATTCCTGCACCATCACATCTGCATTGTTTTTCATCATTAGATTCTTTTTATAGTAAGCATAGAAAGGGAGCCACTATTAACTACATATGATATGTTAGAGAAACACTAGAACTAGCAAATTTCCATCAACTAAGTAAAAGACAATAGTTAGCAGCTAAAACATACAGCTTAAGGGAGCAGAGAACCGGATATCCTTCAACAAATTATAGAATCATTACAAAAAAGAGCTTACTCGCAAGTTTTTCCATTAAAAAAAAAGAGCCTCAGTATTCTACATTTGTCAATGGTACATGAAAAGGGAAGTTCTTAACATGTTGGTGAACTACATACTATGGCTACCAGAGCCACCATTGAGGATATCTTCAAGTGAAATATCGCTTATCTCCTTTCTGATGAGTGATGGCTCCGCTGCTTCAAGTGAAAGCATGTAACTTAGTGATTATACATCATGACATAAAATAGATTGATAAGGATGTAAATCACCAGTATGCACCGTTCTTAGCAATTCAACTTAATCCAGGTAAAGTTTAAGAAAATAATTTCAGATGGACAAAGAGGGAACGAGAAAGAGAAGGGAAAAAAAGATGAATCTACAAATGCATACAGCAATTTGAGGTATTAGATATCAAAAGCGGTCATGATGATGCAGATGATCAATATATTGATTCGCTCTTACCCTCCCATCGAGGATATGGCACCACTTGCTACATAATTATCCAGCTCTGTGATACTCCCTGTCATATTGGATTCAGGGGAAGAGAGAGCTAGATCATTAATGGATTGAGATTCCTGCACCATCACATCTGCATTGTTTTTCATCATTAGATTCTTTTTATAGTAAGCATAGAAAGGGAGCCACTATTAACTACATATGATATGTTAGAGAAACACTAGAACTAGCAAATTTCCATCAACTAAGTAAAAGACAATAGTTAGCAGCTAAAACATACAGCTTAAGGGAGCAGAGAACCGGATATCCTTCAACAAATTATAGAATCATTACAAAAAAGAGCTTACTCGCAAGTTTTTCCATTAAAAAAAAAGAGCCTCAGTATTCTACATTTGTCAATGGTACATGAAAAGGGAAGTTCTTAACATGTTGGTGAACTACATACTATGGCTACCAGAGCCACCATTGAGGATATCTTCAAGTGAAATATCGCTTATCTCCTTTCTGATGAGTGATGGCTCCGCTGCTTCAAGTGAAAGCATGTAACTTAGTGATTATACATCATGACATAAAATAGATTGATAAGGATGTAAATCACCAGTATGCACCGTTCTTAGCAATTCAACTTAATCCAGGTAAAGTTTAAGAAAATAATTTCAGATGGACAAAGAGGGAACGAGAAAGAGAAGGGAAAAAAAGATGAATCTACAAATGCATACAGCAATTTGAGGTATTAGATATCAAAAGCGGTCATGATGATGCAGATGATCAATATATTGATTCGCTCTTACCCTCCCATCGAGGATATGGCACCACTTGCTACATAATTATCCAGCTCTGTGATACTCCCTGTCATATTGGATTCAGGGGAAGAGAGAGCTAGATCATTAATGGATTGAGATTCCTGCACCATCACATCTGCATTGTTTTTCATCATTAGATTCTTTTTATAGTAAGCATAGAAAGGGAGCCACTATTAACTACATATGATATGTTAGAGAAACACTAGAACTAGCAAATTTCCATCAACTAAGTAAAAGACAATAGTTAGCAGCTAAAACATACAGCTTAAGGGAGCAGAGAACCGGATATCCTTCAACAAATTATAGAATCATTACAAAAAAGAGCTTACTCGCAAGTTTTTCCATTAAAAAAAAAGAGCCTCAGTATTCTACATTTGTCAATGGTACATGAAAAGGGAAGTTCTTAACATGTTGGTGAACTACATACTATGGCTACCAGAGCCACCATTGAGGATATCTTCAAGTGAAATATCGCTTATCTCCTTTCTGATGAGTGATGGCTCCGCTGCTTCAAGTGAAAGCATGTAACTTAGTGATTATACATCATGACATAAAATAGATTGATAAGGATGTAAATCACCAGTATGCACCGTTCTTAGCAATTCAACTTAATCCAGGTAAAGTTTAAGAAAATAATTTCAGATGGACAAAGAGGGAACGAGAAAGAGAAGGGAAAAAAAGATGAATCTACAAATGCATACAGCAATTTGAGGTATTAGATATCAAAAGCGGTCATGATGATGCAGATGATCAATATATTGATTCGCTCTTACCCTCCCATCGAGGATATGGCACCACTTGCTACATAATTATCCAGCTCTGTGATACTCCCTGTCATATTGGATTCAGGGGAAGAGAGAGCTAGATCATTAATGGATTGAGATTCCTGCACCATCACATCTGCATTGTTTTTCATCATTAGATTCTTTTTATAGTAAGCATAGAAAGGGAGCCACTATTAACTACATATGATATGTTAGAGAAACACTAGAACTAGCAAATTTCCATCAACTAAGTAAAAGACAATAGTTAGCAGCTAAAACATACAGCTTAAGGGAGCAGAGAACCGGATATCCTTCAACAAATTATAGAATCATTACAAAAAAGAGCTTACTCGCAAGTTTTTCCATTAAAAAAAAAGAGCCTCAGTATTCTACATTTGTCAATGGTACATGAAAAGGGAAGTTCTTAACATGTTGGTGAACTACATACTATGGCTACCAGAGCCACCATTGAGGATATCTTCAAGTGAAATATCGCTTATCTCCTTTCTGATGAGTGATGGCTCCGCTGCTTCAAGTGAAAGCATGTAACTTAGTGATTATACATCATGACATAAAATAGATTGATAAGGATGTAAATCACCAGTATGCACCGTTCTTAGCAATTCAACTTAATCCAGGTAAAGTTTAAGAAAATAATTTCAGATGGACAAAGAGGGAACGAGAAAGAGAAGGGAAAAAAAGATGAATCTACAAATGCATACAGCAATTTGAGGTATTAGATATCAAAAGCGGTCATGATGATGCAGATGATCAATATATTGATTCGCTCTTACCCTCCCATCGAGGATATGGCACCACTTGCTACATAATTATCCAGCTCTGTGATACTCCCTGTCATATTGGATTCAGGGGAAGAGAGAGCTAGATCATTAATGGATTGAGATTCCTGCACCATCACATCTGCATTGTTTTTCATCATTAGATTCTTTTTATAGTAAGCATAGAAAGGGAGCCACTATTAACTACATATGATATGTTAGAGAAACACTAGAACTAGCAAATTTCCATCAACTAAGTAAAAGACAATAGTTAGCAGCTAAAACATACAGCTTAAGGGAGCAGAGAACCGGATATCCTTCAACAAATTATAGAATCATTACAAAAAAGAGCTTACTCGCAAGTTTTTCCATTAAAAAAAAAGAGCCTCAGTATTCTACATTTGTCAATGGTACATGAAAAGGGAAGTTCTTAACATGTTGGTGAACTACATACTATGGCTACCAGAGCCACCATTGAGGATATCTTCAAGTGAAATATCGCTTATCTCCTTTCTGATGAGTGATGGCTCCGCTGCTTTTAGAGTATCTTCTGATAGTGTTGTCGTCACTGCTATACATCTGCAAGTAAGTCAACATACTTAAGAATGTAGAAAAAATGGAATTTAAATGATCACTAAAAACAGAGGCAAAAGAGGTGCATTAGAATGATGCTGATACAGATTACTGATTCAGTTGACAGACGCAACAAATGAAGGAAAGTTCAAGTACGGTTGGTGATACCAACAACTTTGAACGAGTGTACATAAATCAACTATATAAAGAAAAGGCACTCAGACGCAAATACCTCATTTTCGCAGCTTTGGCGGCTTGTACTCCAGCTAATGCATCTTCAATCACAATACACTGTCAACATAGAGGATTATGATAATGTTTACCAAGGTTGACAAACAGGACACTGATCTACTTAACACTTCAAAACTTCATCATCCTCGAACATGAACCTTCAGCAATTCATAATGCACCCCCATTTTTATATCCATATTTAGAAAAACTGTTCTGACTGACCGAATGACAATTGCGCATCTCTTTCCCATCCAGAAATATAATTTTCAACATAAAAGTTGCCGACATATTTATCAAGTTTTTAGTATCTTCTTTGCTTAAATTTTGTTTTGCAGTTAACTTCATCTGATTATTACAGTCATTAATGAAATATAGGGAACTTTCAGTTAAATAGAACGTGAATGTAAACCTCAGTGATATCTTAGTTGGCTATAAGTTTCTCATCAGATTAGCACCACATACTACCCACAACAAAGTGTCTAAAAAGAAAAAAATGTGATGGGTAGTAGCAAAGCAGCATTGCACATCCTGGAAACTACCTCACTAGTGGGAACATCAAGAATCCGTGATGCAGCCAAGAAAATATCAGGAGCAGGCTTCAAATTTTTAAAAGCATCAGCAGATACAATTGCATCAAACCTGTCAAATCAAAGAAAAAGGATATGAGGTCAAATATAAATAGAAGGATAACTAAAGACAAAGGCGAGGGAGGAAGGGAGCTTTCAATTATTTCACTGCAAACATGTGTTTTTCATCCGAGTTGTACACTTTAACCTCAATAAACTACTATGTCCTTGCAAACTACATTATCAACCAACGCATAGTGTGTGTGTGTTTGCATATATACCATGAAGAAATGGACCTTGAATGTAACTCAACCACAAAAAGTTCTTATAAGGGGAGGATTGCTCAAAACCATATAAGGAGACCCCCCCTCGGGACACGCCCAGGTCTAGAAAATCTAATCACAGAGAACGTAACACGGGGGATCAATATTGAGAAAGAGAAACATAACAACAAGGATCGATGGGGTTTGACTTTGATACTGCGTAAAGAAATGGACAGTGGGTCTAACTCAACAACAAAAGTTAGCTCATAAGGGGAGGATTGCCGAGGACCATATAAGATCACAACCTTTGGAGTTTGAGCGCCTGATTCCATGACTAACAGATTCACTATGTCAACAAAATGTTTATGTCCAGCAATTTCCTCGGCAGAAGTTATACCAAAAAAGCTAAGCATCTCAGGAGTAGATATCAGGTAGTTCTTTAAAATAAAGCATATCTATACAGTTAAAGCATGCTACCTTCAACAAAGCTCCAAGAAGACCGTAATTGATCAATGGCCATGGAAATTAATCTGGAGAACTAAGTTGCCACCTAAAGTTATTTGTTTCAGTTGGATTACTCTAAAAGACTCTTGCTTGACTCAGAATAATCTCATGAGGAGGAAATTCCAAATAGTCAACAGATGCTACATGTGCTTGTGCAACTCAGAATCTATTAATCACTTGTTCCTTCATTGCACAGTTGCAACAGGCCTATGGAACATGTTCTTCTCACTTTTTGGACTCACTTGGGTCATGCCAAGATCATTGAGAGAGGCTTTTGTGTGTTGGAGTTCTTGGAAAGTTGGGAAGTCCGTCAAGCAGATCTGGTCTTTGGTTCCAGCCTGTATTTTGTGGTGCTTATGGACGGAGAGGAACAAAAGATGTTTTGATGGCACCCCAACTCCCATCTCTACCTTTAAAGCAAGATGTTTGATTACTCTTTTTGGTTGGGTTAATCTCTCTCCTGTACTTAGTGTCGATTCTTTCCTAGAATTTATCAGCTCCATAGATCTCTGCTGTTAGCTGTTTAGATAGCTTTTTTTGCCTTTTTGGGAGCTGATATTTCTTTCTTTTGTAATCTGTGCATCTGCTTGATGCTTTGTTAATGACATTCTTCTTACTTCATCAAAAAAAAAATATACTGATAATTTAAGTAGATAAAGTTCTTGCTATGTCTGATTCAGTACAATCCAGTGTTGTTGTTTTTTTTGAACTTGGTCTGATTCAGTACAATCCAGTGTTTCTTGAATGCCAATTATAAAAGGAATGAGAAGCAACTATTCACAGTTAAAGCGCATTATGTTAACTCACATCGTTATTGGTAAACCAGCTGCAGCCAAGTTTGCATCAACTTTAATCCGGTCAGCACTAGATGCAACAGCAACTTTGAGACCACTGCTTTTACACTGGCGTACCATATCACCAAATTAATGAAAAGTAACAAAAACAGAAAGAGCAAGACCACATATAGTCATGTCGCATCACAGGTTATACATACCTGAGAGACAAGTTCAAAGGCACCAGGGAAACCTATGCCAGAATTCGGTTTTGCATACTGCAAATGATTATCAGTTTATCAATAAAATTGTCAGTTATGGAGTCAGTTACCACGACTTAAAGGAAAGTGCTTTACATCAACAACATACCCAGTGAAATCAAAGTGCTTTGAGAGTAGATATTCGTAAATATATGAAATTTCAACAACAACAACAACCCAGTGAAATCCCACTAGGTGGGGTCTGGGAAATATATGAAATTTCAATCACCTTTAATAAATATATCTCAAAAAACCTCTTCTTGGCAGCCTCAGTATCAAATCCTTCAACACCCTTAGCAGCAGCAACACCACCTAAGAAGTTTGCTTCACCTAATATATTTCGAGGGTAAAGGAAAATGAAAAGGAGAAAAAGTCATTGAGAAAATATGGCAAAGGAACAAGGTGTTACACAATCAAAGACTCCTTTCCTAAAGGATAGTAACATCAAACTAATTTTTTTTATTACTTGGGGTCGAAAAGAAGAGTAACTTGAGATCAGAAAATTTAATCGATGTATGGATCCAATCAAAAGATAAGTTTCATAGACAATATGGATGATTTTTTTAGCACAAGTGTTTCTCATGGAAAAGGGTCCTAATTTAACATAGTGAATGAAAGAATTCACCTAAGGCCTCGGCTAGCTATATGCATGAAAGTAAGCAAATGATAAGATCTACAACCAGAATCAAAACCTATTATTTAAGGGGAAAGAGATGATGCTTCACAAAAATCAAATACTCAATGAGGTAGATGAAGATTACTAGTTTCTTACATAACAAAGTTCCCATGGAGGGGACTGCACAGAGATTCTTGATAAATTTTTTTTTTTCTTTTTTTCCATATTACATTAGCTGTCTTAATCATTACTTCATCAAATTCATCAGCAAGCCTTTAAACAGAATGACCAATGGCTGAGGTAAAGCCTTAAAAGATATAATGAGGCAATTTGAGAATAACATTGAACCGTAAAAAAAAAATCCCATTGGACTGATGCTTTACGCTTTATCCTCGACTTCTTAAGGCATGATTATCCAAAGAAGCTAGCGAAGTCAACAAAAACACCCAAAATTGTCAATGGTTCCCAAACCTATAAATCAAGAAACTACTTTTCAATCAAGAACTAGTAGGTATTGGTTCAATAGTTCAAGAACCAGTACGCTGAAATAGTACACCGCGGGAAGCAATGATACTTTCATACCCATCTTTCACATTAAACAATTAAAAGAAAATCAAGAAGGGAAAATCCAAATAAATATAAACAATTAAAAGAAAATCAAGAAGGGAAAATCCAAATACATATAAACAGATTGACAAAGAAACCTTTGTCCCGAAAATTCGAAGTACGCAAATAATCAAGAAATTCCCAAGAGAGTACTCAAGAAGAATACAAAATTCAAAAAATTCAAAGACAAAAAATAAAAAAGAATGTAATAATCAAGAAATTCAAGAAGAACATTGAACCGTAAAAAATTGCCCATTGGACTGATGCTTTACACTTCATTCTCCGCTTCTTAAAGAAGTTAGTGAATTCAACAAAAACACCCAAAATTGTCAGTAGTTCCCAAACATACAAATCAAGAACTAGTTGGTGTTGGTTCAATTGTTCAAGAACCGGTTGGTGTTGGTGTTGGTTCAATTGTTCAAGAACCAGTACCAAAATTCAAAAGAAAATAAATAAAAAGAATGTAATAAATCAAGAAATTCAAGAAGAATAAGAATTTACCCATGCCCATGAAAGGCACAAAGTCTTCAACGGTAACTTGAACACCCATCTCAGCAAAAACATCCACAGCCGCTTTTCTTGATGACTCCTCACTATTGCAGAGCACACCATCCATATCAAACAACACAGCCGACACTTTCCTCCATTGGGTATCCGATACATTCTTCTCTTCCAATTTTTGGGAAGCACTCACCTTTAAACCCGTTTTTCTTGATTCAAACTCCAAGATTCTGAAGGGTTTTGAAAGAAATTGAAAGGATAATTTGGATCTTGAATTGAAAAGTGTAGCTAGTTTGGGTTTTCCATGATTATAAGTGGGCAGTAGAGAGGGGGTAAGCCTTAACGCCATTTTTTCTCTCAATTCTTTTGGCCTTTGCTTCTACTGAAAAAGCCTTTATATAATTGTTATTGGGTGGCGGGGAAGGGGATGCCGTTGAGTTCCATGTGATTGTACTATTTTACCCTTTTATCCGCTTTGGAAATAAGCGGATAATTAGAATTTATTTGTCTTTTTTTTTATGTGACGGAAAATCTTGGGGCTTTTAAAAAAAATAAAATTCTATTATACATAAATACATAAAGCTTTGACAAATAAGAAGAAATTTAGCTAAAATTTCATTGTTCTCAAGTCAGTTCATTAATTACTAAGTCACACTCTTGAATACTTGAAGCAATCTAGTTAATATGCTCACTTATCTTGTACACTTCTTTTTAGAATTTTCAATTATAAAAATAAATTTAAACGTCAATATTAGAGTGAACATTATGTTTTAAAAAGTCATGGTAATGTTTTTTGAAAATTCAAACGTCTCTTTTTTGTTTGTTTGTTAGAAGACATTTTACAGCAGACAATCTTATGTTTCGTCTTAAAGAAATTTTGCATCTTTTTTTCCTTGAAACACTATTTCTAAGCAATAAAATTGACTTCTTCCTAAAAAAACACGATAACTAAAGGGAAGTAGTACAAAGCTTACGAGATAGAAACAAAAACAACAAAACAATCCGATAATTAAAACACAATAAATAACAGACGGTGATAGATATCAAAAATTAAAAGAATCACAATAATACGACAAGGACAACAATAACCTACAAATGCTGCTTCTTGACACGCTAGTTTTCAAAGACTAGAAGCTATATACATCTCCAAAACATCATGCTAAGGTTGTAAGATACTTACAGATAGAAACCTATACATATCTTCCTAAACCCACCAAGGTAGCAACTGAAATATGGGGTTACTTGTCTTACCATTATTCGGTATTTGTACAGTGGACTCGATAAAGGCTGCATCAGGGATAATGTTGCTTCCAGTGTCAGCTTGCGAAGTCACATGATCAATTACTGATGGTGCACCAAAATTGATCATACTCGGGACCAAACCCCTGTGCAAGTTTGGATTTGTTGTAGTTTCTTTGTTCTTATGCTGTTCATAAGCAGCCGTTCTCGGATATATCTTTCCTTATCCAGCTTACTTGCTTCAATATAAGGCTGCAAAAGTTGGAAGGAAATGATGAACAAGGAAAAAAGTTTTACTTCCCACTTGTTACATGGAGCAGTGTAAATTATGTTTAAAGAAACATAGGAGGTGAATCATATCATTTTAAATCTGCTAGCAACAATATGACAAGTACTTCATCGTACCTCTTTGTCATTTTCAGTCAGTCTTCCAGGCATTAATGGCCATATCACTGATTTTCTTAGAACCAGAACTCTCCCCAAGTATTTTCTTTAGTCTTTCACATTCCAACTTGAAATACATCTGATATGAACTCCTTCCTCTTATTGGAGCACCGAGGTGTTTCCTCAGATACCTGTTGGTTGATGAACTCTGAGATTTTTGCTCTGGTGTCTCTGGCCCTACTGAAAGAAAAATTTATGATCAATTTGAGTCCTGACCTAAGAAAATATGACAGTGCCTGAGGTAACAAACTCAAATTTGAGGTTAAGTTGGACAGATAGTAACTTTAAGACATTGCAAGGACTAGTATCAATTCAAGACTTCAAGTAATTGCATGAAGGGTAACTTAGATCCAAACAAATAGCACACATCTGAATGGGACATGCCAGGATAGATACATGTCTTTTAAGGTTAATTGATGACTTCTAAATGGAAGCAAATAACATCTTCTACTCTGTAATTTTTTTTTTAATGAAAGAGGTAAAAGAACTTCTAGTATGTATTGCTGCAAAGATTAATCTTGATGCCATGTATCTCTCACTTTTCATCTGTTCCCCCTCATTTATCTCCTATCCTGTTTTCTTTTTGGCTTAAAACATTTCTTCATCAAAGGGAATTCATACATGTCATATACACCAAAATAGAATAAATATTTGGCATTTAAATCATATCCAATCAAAGAGACGATCAAGAGTGATACAGGAGTAGTTCAAGTAAGCTTTTGAGGTGTGAGTTTGTTGTGGGAAGTATCTTTGCATAACAAGTCTCTTCCACCCCCACCCACCCCGCACTTCTTTTTTTTTTTTGTCTAGACAAGTCTGGTAGATATATTATATATTCTTGTCACTACATTATTAGAAATCTACCAATTCCTTTTCACAGTTAGACCACAAAAATAGCAATTCCATAATGTTTAGTCTCTACAATTGTACCAACTTAGGTCCATCCCCAGCTTTATAGGACATAAAGCATGAGTGTGTCCATTGATGGCTTAAAGAAATTTTCTTGAAAAGTGACATTCCAATGAGAAGTTCCGAAGCTTAAAGAACTGTAAGTCTTTGTGATAATGAAGAATAACAAACCTGTCGAAACTAGGTGACTATCATTCTTGCACTTCCTTTTTTCTACTGGACTGTCCCTATCATTAGAGTGCAAAGTTACCACGGGAGATGACCGATCACAAAATTTCCTCTTCCCCGTGGAGTCATCTGACCTATCGGCAGAACCATGTTAATTCGTTATTTTTCACAATACCTCTCAGATACACTTCTTTGCTGATTGAAATATGATACAGTGAATAAGCTTATGTTATAGAAGAAAAAATCCTTCTAAAAGATGACGAGCAAGGAGAACAAGTTTTTGGTACTCATTTTCAATAGTTTCAATATGCTATCTGTTGTCCCCTTAATCATCACATAAACAGCAACTAGTCATCAGATATGAAAACTAAGGCATGGAGCAGTTAGATATCAGAAACACACAGAATCTTAAGTGACTATTTTAGATAAGGTCTAATCGAAAGTGACTATTGACTACAGCATATTTGCTCCATTTGTGTACTCTTTGTGGACTTACTCTGCCGTGCAGTTCAGAGAACTACATCCATCAAAACAGTTTGTGAATGATTTCACTGATTCTTCAGCATGTTCCTGGTTAATTTCATATGTTTAAGAATAAGTGATGATACGCCCTTTTCACGCAAATTTATGTAAATTCTACTAATGGTAAACTCGAGATACCATCTCCTCCACTATACCAAAAAGGTTTTCAATGAGTAAAAAGGAAAAAAGGATCCTCCAAAATGCTAAATCACAATTCAGTAGTATTATAATGATAATATTTTATTTTAATAAGAAGTTCTTAATTGAAATAAGCAGCTAGGCTTGTTAGTTAACTTCTAATGGTACACCAAGACAAGGAAAGAAGAAAAAAGGCAACATACAAGCAGTCAGAAGGTTGAAAAGACAATTCACCTCAATGTTATATTGACATATTAAGAGAAGTACAGACCAGGAGTTCACTCTACGACATTAAGCAGTGCGGCAAACTGAGCTTCCATGTTTTCTGCCAAAAGCCAAAGCAATATCATAGGAACAGAAATAGAAGACACCAGCATGAGATTAAAAAAAAAATAGGGTAGGAAATTAACTAGGAAATCGGAAACCTACCTTTTCAGCAGTAGAGTTCTTGAGAGACTGATATAGCAAGGATAAAATTTCATCGATGAAACTTTGAAGATTGGGTGCCCAAAGTAAGATCCAACACATTCACGGTTCGTTATGACCAGTACATATGAACCTGAATGCAAGAGCAGCACACACTAGATCAGAGCAACCTTTAACATTCTACCATGTTATGTCTTTTCAATCTTCTTTTGAGATAAGGATAATAGTCAAAAAATGTTTTTCAGTGTCATGATAAAATTTGTCGTAAATTTCATAGTCCTGGTTTAGCTCAATACCTAAGATGTAAGATACCCGTCAAACGCATAATTGAACAAGACCAAGACATTGGTATATACTTTGTATATGTGTGTGATAATTTTATGGAACAAAATTCTTCAAGAGAATGAGCAACACAAAGGGTACATTCTTGGCAAATATAATAGACATTTTTTCCTGATAATGTAAAGATTTATTGATGTATGTCAGAGAGCTGACCTGCTATTGAAATATAAAAAACAAATTCCTGATCTTTTAGTTCTTCCTAAAAGTTCTTACCAGCCAAAAGCTTTAGTATGCCCATAACACCAAATATTTTCTGAATTTTGGGAACACGAACCGAACTGCGTTCTGGAACCTCATCTAACATAGCAAACAAGTACATATCATTAGCTTAATAAATAATTTAAGTCCGGAAGAAATTTATAAAGAGTAAAAGAAGCAACCAATTAGTTTCACAGACACATTCACGCAAACTGATCTCCAAGCACAAACCACAGGATCCATCAGTAGGCTCAACAACATACTGATCTGGAAATTCCCAAAGGCCGCATCCTTGTATATAATTTCTGTGAAGGGTCTCCCTTCTCCATCATAATTAAAATGCTACAGACACTGAAACACAAAGTTGATTACCAAATCATCGCCTTTGCGAATCAATTTAAGTGGGATATGCAAAATACAGAACATAACAACACAAGAATTGTAAACTCTGATACTTGCAACACATGTATGCATTATGAAGCTAGGTTTATACAAGTAATATATATATATATGGATGTTTCATCAGTACACTCTGTGACATCCTTAGCAATTAGTAGTGCAAACAGATGTTATGTAATTAAGAACAAAATAATGCAGAAATTATGTGTGTCAGTTCAAAGTCCTTTCTTTCCTCGGAAAACATTAAAGTACTCCCCTGTTACAATTTGTTTGTATTACTTTCCCTTTTAGTCCGTTTTAGAAAGAATGATTTTTTCCTTTTCTTGAAAGGAACACAAGATTCAAAATTCTCTGTTAAGATGTCCCACATCGGTAGAGGGATGGGAATTTGGTCTCCTTATATGGACTTGGACAAACCTCCCCTCAAGAGCTAGCTTTTGGGGTGTGAGTTAGGCCTAAGACCTAATTTAACACTTTCTTTATTTTCTTGAACTCCGTGTCAAGTCAAAATCAAACAAACAAATTGAAACTGAGGGAGTATCTCCTAGTAGTCAACAAGAAACTAATCCAATAAAATGGCAGCACACTGGAAATAATACTACTAGGTTCAGTTAATAGTTTGCAGATGGCGTGCATACATGAAGCTAAGTACCATTTAAAGAATGCTTTCCAAAATTTCAAATGGCGGATTAGTATGAAACCAAGTTGCTGGTGACAGCACATAATGAATGTTACCTACTTGACATGACGTACAAACCTAACAACTAATTGCTGGTAAGAAGCATCATTACCTGTTTAGTACCATCAACAAAATTGTTCAAGTAGTATCATGTTAGGGCATTACATCCGTCAGCAAGAACCCCCTGGGCTGTTCTGTGACCACATCTGCATATCAAACAACAATGTAGATTTTATAGTGATATTGATCGACAAAAGAAAAGGCTTGAGGTCATAAAATCAACTTGTTGACTATAACTTTTTTAGTTGTATGCTATGTCCATCATGATCTTGAGATAAATTTGTGCAGTTGGCATTTAAAGATCCAATCCCAGATGCTTACTCTTGATATGAATTTAATTGGCCAAAAATTAGTACCAATGTCAATGATGGGTTATATAATGTTCGTTGATTTAGGAACTTTGGTCAGGGTTTGAATCCTACTACATATGTATTTATATTATTGCACTCCCCAAAAATATGCTTTGCACTAATGCTGCCTTCATATGATACCATCTTCTTTTAGCAGAACAAGAAAGTTGTTACCTGACAAAATTTCCCTTTAAAGCTGGAGTACCAGAATACTGGATGCTTATATCATCCCCATGGCTGGCCCACACTGCAAATAGTTTTTAAGGTAATAGAATAAACAGGGCAAGATAAAGAAGCTTAATATTTATCCAGCATAGAAGCTTTAACACAGATATCAAAAAACTTCTCACAGAGTTTGAAGCTTTGGTCAAGGTTGAGTGTGAGCTAATAGTTTCTTCAGCATCGAAAGCACCAGACTTCTCAGTTTGAATTCAAGCATTTTCCGACCTAGCATGCTCTGCAAACAAACATCATCAATTAGGGAATCTGTAAAGTGTGCTGAGAAGTTGAAAAAAGTGGATCCAAATGAGTTAATTAGTACAGGCTTCACTTATTGGATAATTATCTAGCTCTGTGATTCTCCCTGTCATATTGGATTCAGGGGAAGAGAGAGCTAGATCATTAATGGATTGAGATTCCTGCACCATCACATCTGCATTGTTTGTCATCAATAGATTCATTTCTAGTAAGCATAAAAAAGGGAGCCACTATTAACTACAGATGATATGCTAGAGGAACACTAGAACCAGCAGCTTTCCATCAACTAGGAAAAAGACAATAGTTAGCAGCTAAAGCATACAGCTTAGGGGAGCAGTGAACAGGATATCCTTCAACAAATTATAGAGTCATTACAAAAATGAGCTTATTCGCAAGTTTTTCCATAAATAACACAAAAGAGCTTCAGCATTCTACATTTGTCAATGGTACATGAAAATGGGCAGCTCTTAACATGTTAATTTAACTACATACTATGGCTACCAGAGTCACCATCGAGGATATCTTCAAGTGAAATATCGCTTATCTCCTTTCTGATGAGGGATGGCTCCGCTGCTTTTAAAGTATCTTCTGATAGTGTTGTTGTCACAGCTATCTGCAAGTAAGTCAACATACTTAAGAATGTAGAAAAAATGGAATCAAATTGATCACTAAACCAGATTCTTTTTTAGCTGGATTGATCTTACCCATATAACCCAGATTCTTATTTGGATTTTATCAACTCTTTAGTCTTGTGATAAACCTTTGGATTTGTCAGCTCTTTAGACTTATGTTTTTGTTATTTTTGTATGAACTGGCATCTCCTCCTCTTTTGTAACTATGCATCTCCTTGATGCCTTTGTGATTTATGAAACACTTCATCAAAGAAAAAATTGATCACTAAAACCAGAAGCAAAGAGGTACATTAGAATGATGCTGATTCAGTTAGCAGATGCAACAAACGAAGGAAGTTCAAGTAGGGTTGGCGATACCAACAACTTAGCTGGAGTACAAACTCCTAAAGCTGCAGAATTGAGTTTTTTTTTTTCAGTTTAAAAAAAAACTCATTTCTGCAGCTTTGGAAGCTTGTACTCCAGCTAATGCATCTTCAATCACAATACACTGTCAACATCGAGGATTATGATAATGTCTACCAAGGTTGACAAACACAACACTGATCTACTTAACACTTCAAAACTTCATCATCCTCGAACAATGAACCTTCAGCAATTCATAATGCACCCCCCATTATTTTATATCCATATTTAGAAAAACTGTTCTGACTGACAGAATGACGACTGAGCATCTCTTTTCTGTCCAGAAATATAATTTACAAAATAAAAGTTTCTAACATATTTATCAAGTTTTTAGTTTCTTCTTTGCTTAAATTTCTTTTCCAGCTAGCTTCATCTGATTATTACAGTCATTTATGAATAATGATGTAGGGAACTCTCACTTAAACATAATGTGAATGTGAACCTCAGTGATATCTTAGTTAACTATAAGTTTCTCATCAGATTAGCATCACATACTACCCACAGCTAAGTGTCTAAAAAGAAAAAAATGAGATGGGTGGTAGCAAAGCAGCATTGCACACCCTGGAAACTACCTCACTAGTGGGAAACATCAAGAATCCGTGATTCAGCCAAGAAAATATCAGGAGCAGGCTTCAAAGTTCTAAAAGCATCAGCCGTTACAATTGCATCAAGCCTGTCAAATCAAAGAAAAAGGATATGAGGTCATAAATAAATAAAAAGATAAGTAAAGACAAAGGAGAGGAAGGCAGGGAGATTTCAATTATTTCACTGCAAACCTGCAATTTTAATCCGAGTTGTACACTTTCGCTTGTATAACCTCAATAAAGTACTATGTTCTTGCAAACTACATTATCAACCAATGAATAGTGTGTGTTTGCATATATACCGTGAAGAAATGAACGTTGAACGTAACTCAACCACAAAAGTTAGCTCATAAGGGAAGGATTACCCAAAATCATATAAGGAGACACCCACCCACCCCACGCAGGGGCGTGCCCAGGACTAGAAAACATAACACGGGGGATCAATATTGAGAAAGAGAAACATAATAACATGGATCGATGGATCTAACACTAATACCATGTGAAGAAATGGACCATGGGCCTAACTCAACCCCAAAAGCTAGCTCATAAGGGAAGGATTGCCCAGGATCATATAAAAAGATCACAAATTTGAGAGTCTGAGCACCTGATTCCATGACTAACAGATTCATTATGTCAACAAAATGTTTATGTCCAGCAGTTCCCTGAGCAGAAGTTATACTAAAAAGTCAAGTGTCACAGGAGTAGATATCAGGTTGTGCTCTACAATAAAACATATCTATACTGATAATTTAAATGACTAAAGTTCGTTCTAGGTGCTGATTCAGTACAATTCATTGTTTCCCGAATGAGGAATGAGAAGCAACTATTCACAGTTAAAGCACATTCAATTAACTCACATTGTTATTGGTAAACCTGCTGCAGCCAAGTTTGCATTAACTTTAATCCGGTCAGCACTAAATGCAACAGCAACTTTGAGACCAGTCTTTTTACACTGTTGTGCCATATCACCAAATTAATGAAAAGTAACAAAAACAGAAAGAACAAGAACATAAAGTCAAGTTCCATCACAGGTTATACATACCTGAGAGACAAGGTCAAAGGCACCAGGGAAACCTATGCCAGAATTTGGTTTTGCATACTACGAATGATTGTCAGTTTATCAATAAAATTGTCAGTTCTGGGGTCAGTTACCATGACTAAAGGGAAGGTGCTTTGAGAGTAGATATTCGTAAATATATGAAATTACAATCACCTTTAAAAGATATATCTTTAAAAACCTCTTCTTTGCAGCCTCGGTATCAAATCCTTCAACCATGCTTAGCACAAGCAACACCACCTAAGAAGTTTGCTTCACCTGATATATTTCGAGGGTAAAGGAAAATGAAAAAAGGAGAAAAGGTCATTGAGAAAATATGGCAAAGGAACAGGGTGCTACACAATCAAAAATTCATTTCCTGAAGGATAGTAACATCATACTAATTTTCTTATCACTTGAAGTCGAAAAAAGACTAACTCAAGATCAAATATTTTAACCATGTATTTGGATCAAATGGCAATTAACATGATAATCATTCAAAAGAACAAGTTTCATAGACAATAACGATGGTTTTGTGGGTACAAGTGTTTCTCATGGAGAAGGGCCCTAATTTAACAGAATGAATGAACAATTCACATAAGGCCTCGGCTAGCTATGTGAATGAAAGTAAGCAAATGATAAAATCTACAATCAGAACCGAAACCTATTATATTTGAGGGAAAAGATATGATGCTTCACAAAAATCAAATATTCAAATGAGGTGAATGAAGGTTACCAGTTTCTTACATAACAAAGTTCCCATGGAGGGGACTAGACAGAGATTCTTGATAATTCTTTTCTTTTATTTTTCTTCTTTTCCATATTACATGTAGCTAGCTTAATCATTACGCCATCAAATTTATCGGCATGCCTTTAAACAGAATGACCAATGGCTGAGGTAAAACCGTAAAAGATATAATGAGAGCAATTTGAGAATAACATTGAACCGTAATAAAATTACCCATTGGACAGATGCTTTACGCTTTATCCTCGACTTCTTAAGGCATGATATCCAAAGAAGCTAGCGAAGTCAACAAAAACACCCAAAATTGTCCATGCTTCCCAAACATATAAATCAAGAAACTACTACTCAATCAAGAACTAGTTGGTGTTGGTTCAATTGTTCAAGAACCAGTACCCGAAATAGTAGCAATGATAATTTCATACCCATCTTTCACATCATACACTTAAAAGAAAATCAAGAAGGGAAAATACAAATAATAATGTCTACAACCAGAACCGAAACCTATTATTTTAAGGGAAAGAGATGATAGTGCTTCACAAAAATCAAATATTCAAATGAGGTAGATGAAACTAGTTTCTTGCCTAACAAAGTTTCCATGGAGGGGACCGGACAGAGGTTGTTGATAATTCTTTTCTTTTGTTTTACTTCTTTTCCATATTACATGTAGCTTAACCATTACTTCATCAAATTCATCAGCATGCCTTTAAAAAGAAATCGTAAAAATATAATGAGGCCATCTGACAAATAGCATTGAACCATAAACATATAAATCAAGAAACTACTACTCAATCAAGAACGAACTAGTGAGGGTTGGGCAATTATTTCCAAAAATATGAATCGAACACTTGGAAGAAAATCAAGAAGGGAAAATACAAATACGTACTATAAGCAGATTGACAAAGAAACCTTTCCCCCAAAAGTTCAAAGAAGGGAAATAATCAAGAAATTTCCAATAAAGAGAGTATTCAAGAAGAAGAAGAAGAATTTACCCACAAAGTCTTCAACGGTAACTTGAACACGCCCACAGCCACTTTTCTTGATGATTTTGAAAGAAGTCCAAGATTCTGAAGGCTTTTGAAAGAAATTGAAAGGATAATTTGGATGTTGAGTTGAAAAGTGTGGCGAGTTTGGGTTTTCCATGAGTACACGCAGGCAGTGTAGAGGTGTAAGCCATTTTTCTCTCTTGTTTTGGTTTTGGGGCCTTTGGTTGGAGACGCTTCCATTATATACTGGGAATGCCGTTGAGTTCCGTGTGATTGGACTATTATATCCTTTTATCCGCTTTGGAAATACGCGGATAATTAGAATTTATTTGTCTTAATTATGTGATGGGTTTCCTAAAATTAATATGAAAAAATGCCATGAAATCACGTAAAAGTCTAAAGGTTGAGAATAAGAACGAAAAGAAATATAAATACTATTAAAAAAAATACTTTTAGAAAATATTAAAAATTAAAATAATAATTAAAAAAAAATAGACATAAAAAGAAGAAATAAAAAAGTAATTCGCTTGTAATTACACCATGTAATTATCAACGATTCACAGTCTCCCCTATATCTTATACGGTAATTACATGGTCAATCAAAAAGGACAAACAATGTAATTACACTCAATTACACCAAATTCAATTACAGTATAGCTTTCCAAACAGACCCAGTGTTTTACAAAAAAGTCTGAATTTTTATAATGGATGAAAAAAAAATTATATTAATTTAAGGGAAAATAAATTTTGAAAACATCTTAGGATGAGGCAACTCTCGCTGCGGCTAACACTATTCTACAATTGAGATATTACTTTTTGGACATTAATCAAATATTTTTTAATATAATTGAGCATATTAATAAGTAGTAGTATTATATTCTACATTTTTTTTTAAGAATTTTCAATTATAAAATAGATCTAAACATCAATATTAGAGTGAACTGTCTGTTTTAAAAAGTCATGGTAAAAAAAATTTAAAATTCACACGTTTCTTTTTTTTTTTTTGGTTAGAAGACATTTTACAGTCGTCATAGACTACAAAGCAAACAATCTTATATTTCGTCTTAAAAAAGATTTTGCATCTTCTTTTTTCCTAAAAAAAACAATATTTTCTAAGCAGAGATTAATTCATAAAATTTACTTCATCTGTTTTTATTTATTTGTCTTT
Organism: Solanum tuberosum; assembly: GCF_000226075.1. Taxonomy (NCBI): domain Eukaryota; kingdom Viridiplantae; phylum Streptophyta; class Magnoliopsida; order Solanales; family Solanaceae; genus Solanum; species Solanum tuberosum. The sequence goes on along the minus strand of NW_006238985.1, from coordinate 1,418,946 downwards.
AACCTAACTGAACACAAAGTATAAAGTTACAGAAAAATGTAAATTTGTCAAACATCTGCATAATGTCTTAAAAATGTCGTATAGAATATTAAAATAAAGAGATGGGAAATTAACAAAAACTTATTTTTTTAAATATACTGAAGTACGTGTTTAGACATAAGATTTCAGATCATGATTCCAAAACAATGTTTGGATATGCGATTTGAGTTCATGATTTCAAATTGAAAAATAAGATTTGGAATTCCAAATTGGGATCTCATTTTTTTTTAAATCTAAAACTTGGCCTATATGTTTTTGAAAAAAAAACAGACACATGTTCGAACTAAAGAGTAACATTCAAGCTCAACACTAATAAGGTGAAACACTGATCCCTACCAATATACATTACTTGTAGAGATGCAAAAGTGTATTGCTTTTGCACAATCTGTGGAAACTTGCCATATCCAGAAGAGCACATGGACCCTTTTACAAAATTTGCAGGCTGCTTGCACACAAATGCTGCTTCTTGACACGCTAGTTTCCAAAGACTAGAAGCTATATACATCTTCAAAACATCATGCTAAGCTTGTAAGATACTTACAGATAAAGAAAGCTATACATATCTTCCAAAACCCACTAAGGTAGCAACTGAAATCGACTAGGCAAAAAAGCCCCAATCCATCTGAAATATGGGGTTACTTGTCTTACCATTATTTGGTATTTGTACAGTGGACTCGATAAAGGCTGCATCAGGGATAATGTTGCTTCCAGTATCAGCTTGCGAAGTCACATGATCAATTACTGATGGTGCACCAAAATTGATCATACTCGGGGACAAACCACTGTGCAAGTTTGGATTTGTTTTAGTTTCCTTGTTCTTATGCTGTTCATAAGCAGCCATTTCTCGGATATATCTTTCCTTATCCAGCTTACTTGCTTCAATATAAGGCTGCAAAAGTTAGAAGGAAACGATGAACAAGGAAAAAAGTTTTACTTCCCACTTGTTACATGGAGCAATGTAAAATATAAGAAGGAAACATGAATGCTAAATTGATACATAAGAGTACATAAATGGCCAAAATTATGAAGAAGAAATTTAGGAGGCATATCATTTAAAATCTGCTAGCAACTATATGATAAGTACTTCATCATACCTCTTTGTCATTTTCAGACAGAGTCTTCCAGGCATTAATGGCCATATCTCTGATTTTCTTAGAACCAGAACTCTCCCCAAGTACTTTCTTTTGTCTTTCACATTCCAACTTGACATACATCTGATATGAACTCCTTCCTCTTATTGGAGCACCGGGGTCTTTCCTCAGATATCTGTTGGTTGACGAACTCTGAGATTTTTGCTCTGGTGTCTCTGGCCCTACTGAAAGAAAAAATTATGATCAATTTGAGTCCTGACCTAAGAAAATATGACCGCGCCTGAGGTAACAAACTCAAATTTGAGGTTTAGTTGGACAGGCTAGTAACTTTAAGACACTGCAAGGACTAGTATCAATTCATGACTCCTCAAAGTAATTGCATGAAGAGAAACTTAGATCCAAACAAATAGCATACATCTGAATGGAACATGCCAGGATAGATACACACCTTGGAAGGTTATTGATGACTTCTATATGGAAGAAAATAAAATCTTCTACTCTGTACTTTTCTTTATTTATGAAAGAGGTAAAAAAACATCTATTATGTATTGCTGCAAAGATTAATCTTGATGCCATGTGTGCCTCATTTATCTCCTGTTCTGTTTTCTTTTTGGCTAAAACATGTATTCATCCAAGGGAAATCATACATGTCATATACACCAAAATAGAATGAATCTTTGGCATTTAAATCATATGCAACCGAAGAGAAGATCAAGAGTGATACAGGAGTAGTTCAAGTAAGCTTTTGAGGTGTGACTTTGTTGCAGGAAGTGTTTTTGTATAACAAGTCACTCCCACTTTCCTTTTTTTTGTCTAGACAAGCCTGGTAATATATATTCTAAACATTGCATTATTAAAAATCTACCTATTCCTTTTCACAGTTAAGACCACAAAAATAGCAATTCCATAATGTTAACTCTCTACAACTGTACCAACTTAGGCCCATCCTCAGCTTTATAGGACATAAAGCATGAGTGTGTCCATTGATGGTCTAAACTTACTTGAAAAGTGACATTCCGATGAGAAGTTCAGAAGCTTAAAGATTGGTAAGTCTCTGAGATAATGAAGAATAACAAACCTGTCGAAACTTGGCGACTATCATTCTTGCACTTCCTTTTTTCTACTGGACAGTCCCTATCATTATGGTGCAAAGTTGCCACGGGAGATGACCGATGACAAAATTTCCTCTTCCCTGCGGAGTCACCTGACCTATCTGCAGAACCTAAAGAAAGACTATAATCTTCAAACAAAGAGAATTGATGGAAAACCAGTCACACACAAACTAGGTGATTGAAAAATTCAATTTCTAGTAACCATAGACCTCCAAACTTTCAACAAGAAAGTTACCTTTTACTGGTGCTAGCCTAGCAGCATCAGAAACTTGACTAGGTGGTTGCATGGTTCCTTTTTCTCTACTTCGATAGTAATACAGTTGCTCAAGTTGGAGAAGGAGATTTTCGTACACCTTCTGAAGTTGAGTTGGGAACATTGTGATATTGCTTTTCACATGCAATGTACATGCAACTTCACCCCACATAGCATCCTTAGTGACCTAAATAATGCAAATCAAGAACTCAGATAGTGGGGAAGTCATATGCATATCCAAATTCAGTGCTAGTAGGGGATTCATTTCATTTACATCATTTTAGAAACTCTTATGATCGGAGACTTAAATTAATAGCAGAACCATGTTAATTCCTCATTATTTTTCACCATACCTCTCAGATACACACTTTTTTGCTGATTGGAAGATGATACAGTGGAAAAATTATGTTATTGAAGAAAAGATCCTTCTAAAAATGACAAACAAGGAGAACAAGTTTTCGGTACTCATTTTAGTAGTTTCAATGAGAAAAATTATGTTATTGAAGAAAAGATCCTTCTAAAAATTATGTTTAGATCCTTCAGCATCTCATAAGCAGCAACTAGTTATCAGCTATGAAAACCTAAGGCATAGAGCAATTAGATATCAGAAACACAGAGAATCTTAAATGACTATTTTAGATAAGGTTGAATCTAAAGTGACTATTGACTACAGCATATTTGTTCCATCTGCATACTCTTTGTGTACACTCTGCCGTGCAGTTCAGAGAACTATAGTCATCAAAACAGTTTGTGAATGATTTCCCTCATTCTTCAGCATATTCCTGGTTATTTTGTTATATGCACTTTCATTTCACAAAATTTGGAGGTTATTTTCAGAAGACATTACACAAGAAATACACCGAATTGGTTAATGATCATAACCCCTCATATACATTTTTTTATGAGGGGGTTATGATCCAATTTCCAAAAGAAAATCTAATTTGCCTTTTTTTTTCTTTTCTCGTTGTCTTTTTCAAACAGTGGAAACATTCCTAATGCTTCAGAAGAAAGAAACATCAATTCACTTTACCAGATTATGTGAGGAAAATGACATGATGTTGGTACTGAGGAAAATGACATGTTGTTGGTAATGAGTACAGAAATAAGAAATCTGAATCTTTGAGCCATGGTGGGAAAATTTTTTACCTGATTAAATCCACCTCTTTTAATGACTTCTTCATAGAAAAGATGCAAGTCCAGGTTTGTTTGTCTTAAGTTAAAGCTGCATATATAGAAAAATAACCTTCCTTATATCAGAAATTTCATCTCTCAACCAACTTTCAAGTTTCAATATGCAAGCTTATAAGCCACCAAAATTAATACGTAACATAGTAATTGCAAATTACACCAACCTTCGAGATCAAAAGTCAAAAATCTCTATCTATCTAATGCTTGGGTCCTTGGGATTACCTAAAAGCAACTTGGTCGAACTTCGAGAAATTTATACTTCTCTCTCAAAAGCATTCATATTCTACCGTGGATAATGCAAGTGGCAAACAAAGCTCGCTAGTAGCTATAGCTAGTCATGAGCATTAAGCATGAATTTGAAAATGAACAGACTCTCGACCTCTGAGAGAGGTAGGGTAAGCTCGGCGTTCACACTTCACTCTACCTCCGCAGATCCACTTTGTGGAAAGGTGGGAATGGGACTACAGTGGGTATGGTATGTTGTTGATGATGGATTTGAAAACGTATATAATGATAAAGTCATTTTTAGGAGAAAATGTACTCACACTAGACTGAGCCCAGAGGACTCGTTCAGCTTGTTAAGCTTTTCATAGAAGCTATCCTTCCCGTCATAGTAACTCCCGCCGGCCAAATTCTGCATTGTGGAGATATCACTGACAACAATAGGCGACGAGAAGCCGCATGCATAAGTTCCGGCACCGGAAAACTTGTCGCCGCCGTGGATTTTCTTCTCCATTGTGACGGTATTGTTCTCCTCTGCTGCCATGCTGAAACTGCACCTCTTCTCCCTCTAATTTCCAATTTGACTCTGTTTTTTATGGGGTTCATCACACATCGTCCACGTATGTGACCCCACTTTTAGAGAACTTGGTCTGACGTAGAAACATTGTGGGGCCGGACATGTGTCATACATGCAAAATCAAGAAGACATGGATTCATACAAATCTCAGCCGTTGCTAATTCCACCTGTCTCGTAAGTATATTTTTGTGATTTTTTAGTTTTAAATTTCTTTTTTCTCCCTCCAATATTCGGTACCCACAATGTCTAAGTAAATTTAGATTCGCATGGAAAAGTTTCATATTAGGAGCAACGTGCTTCCTAATAAAGATGATTTCATATTTAAGAAAATTCGAATTCTCACCAAGGGGTGTGCATCGATCGGTTCGATTTGGTTTTATGTATTATCAGTTTGGTTAATCGGTTTTCGGTTTTTAAATATATAAACCAATTACCAAATCAATAAGATATTTTTTTTATCAATTTTCGATTTATCAATTTTGATCCTTAACGATTCGGTTTTCTATTTAATCAATAGAAAAATATTTAAAAACAAATGTATGACGTCTCTAATAAATTTGATGCAACAACACAATATGTAACTTTGCAAATGCTTGTAAAATAGAAATAATAATAACAAGCATAATAAGAACTATACAAGTGTAACACAAAGATAAATTAAGAGAAATAGGGTTCTTACTCTAGATTTTGACGTTTTGTATAATATGAAGTTTTGAACTTAAAGTCACTATGAAATGTGAATTAAAGGCCGGAGTACAAAGACAGTACTAGCAAGGTATTAAAATTAATATTTAATATTTATGTACAAGTAAAAGTCGTTAATTACTAATCTTAATGGGTTATCGGTTTACCTAATAACTCAATATTAAAAACTAATATTGAACCGATAACCCAATAATTTTTTTATTAAACTATTAAAAAGCGTTAACTTAACTTAATAACCCAATAACAATAAATCAATAACGCCTTTTCGATTCGATTTATCGGTCGATTCAATTTTGCACACCTCTAACTCTCCATTGAAAAATACTTCTTAACAAAAGCGACTTTGTATCCAAAGAAACTCGAATCTAATACCTTTAATTAAGAATGAATCAGTATTTCGTTGCATGAAAGACTTTTATTTGCATAAATGTCAATAAAGGAAGAACATAATTACAACCAAGATGGTGTTTGAATTGACTTAAAAATTGATTAAATCTACTTTTAAGAAGTAGTTTTTAACTTCTGAAAATGTTTGACGAATATAAAAATAACTTAAAATAAGTCAAATAAATGACTCATAATAAGTTAGAAAGTGTTTGCAACACAAAAAATAACTTAAAATAAATTAAAAATCAAAAGTAGGTCTATCCCTATTTTTTCCTTTCTGACTTAAAAGTGATTTAAATTTAATTTTTTATTTTTAATTTAAAAACTATTTTTTTTAAGTCAATCTAAATAGGCTGAAAAACATGATGAGGAGAAGTTCAATATGTGTACTTCATATTAAGAGGATAAAAGTACTTTATTCACTATTTATGATTTTTATTGTTACCTTTTATTTATTTTATGCCTTCTTTTTTTCATTCTTTCAATGGATTTTGCCCTATGTGCATGATTGATCGTAGTTTTTAAAAATTCAAACTTTAATAATAGATAATTATGTATGTGATTTTTATTCTTTTTGAGAAATTATCATATTAAAAATATGAAATAATTTAATTAGAATAGGGAAAATAATAATAATAATAATAATAATACAACTCTTATTGTTTTTACTTTTTTTTTATTCTCTAACTATTAAACAATTACTCATAAAAATAATATACTTCAGAAAATAATAAAAACAAACTTTATTATTTATAGAACACCTTTAAGACATACTCCCTCTGTTCCTAATTAGTTGTCCATTATACCCTTTTTAGTTCTCCCTCATTTTTGTCCATTTTGACAAATCAAGAAAGGACAATTTCTTTTTACCTATTATACCCTCAATTACTTTGAAAAAAGTAGAATTTCTAGAAAATCTTAAATTTTTAATTCATGCACTTCACAATTAATAGGGATAAAATGGTAAACTCATTATGTCAATAATTGGTTTCTTAATAGGTGTGTCAATTCAAAAGTGGATAAGTAATTAGGGACAGAGGGAGTAGTAAATATATTTCTTTCTCTTTCAAACCGTCTTAGTGAGAACAATTTGATTCCTGTTAAAAAGGGTCAAGTGTATGAAATTGAGGACGAACAAAAAGGAAAATCACGATAGTTTGATTAACATTTAATTATAGAATTCGAAATACTTGAACTCAAATATCGAATACCAAATAAAAAACACTTAAATATCATATACCAAATTTTAAGAAAAACTATAAACCTTTTACTTTTAGATGTTATTTTATTTTTCAACTAGGAAAACTATTTGTGTTTCACACGCGATTGAACTATTTTATTAACCTTACATATGATCATTCGGTAATATTCGTAATTTTGATACATACACTACATTGTCAAGAGCATTTTATCTTAAGGCAAAGCATTTCTATGAAATCTTAAAATGTTATATTTTCTTAATTTTCATTTTTGTTATACAAAAATTATGAGTCATGGAGAGATTTAAGTATAAGAAAACCTCCATGGAAATAGTTGGTCAGATTAACAAAATTTTCTAAATTCAAGAAGTTATAAAGAATAACAACAGACGTTAAAGTAGAGACCAAAAAACCTCGAACAACAACACTCCCAAGTAAAGTGGAACATCACGTTCATATAAGAACATAATTAACTAAATTCAAATGGAGGGCCTTCGGCACCTTTCTTATGAACCTCCATCAATCTCTTTTTTATTATAGTATGTCGTATCATGTATATGTTAAAAATGACCCTAAAATTGTTAGTACCATAAAGGTTTTTCCTCATTGTCTCAGAATAGTCATTGATATTGCTTAGGTTTCATATTACCGGCCCCAACTTATTTGAAATTGAACCATAGTTATTATTATGGTTATAGTATGCAGTTACAGAGAATTAATGCAATGATCAACCAAGAAGTAGGTGTCATCTCAATGGAATTGTTCACAACTGGATATTCTAAACCAAATATAATGAATTCAACCATTCCAACAGTGTTATGAGTTGTGGATTAAGAGGTGCAAGAGTAGTAATGTTGCATTGCAATTGAAATAAAAAAAATTTGTTTATTCTTTCTTCTTTTGGTGCCTTGGAATTAAGTGTTGGATATTAAAAGGTGTGATGAAAAATGAAGAGTTGTGACTTTTGTGAAAAATTGCAACTTTTATGAAGAATTTTGACTTTTTTAAAGAGTTGTGAGTTGTGACTTTTGTGAAAAATTGTGAATTTTGTGACTTTTATGAAGATAACTAACTTTTCTAAAAAGTTATGTCTTTTATAAAACGTTGTGACTTTTAAGAAGGGTTAAATAAAAATTATGATATGTGAGGACGGCACATAGACGGGTCGGCTGTTGTAAACAAACGTAACGTTTATGAAGAGTGGTAAAACAATGAACGGAAGAAGCGGTTGTTGAAGGCTGAAGCAACGTTCCTATTGCGAGGGAAAGGGCAGTTTTGAACATAAATAAATAAAAAGAAAATCCTTGTTACTGGTGGTGCCACGTCACCGAATTGACGGTTCTCTTTATAGAAATATATATATAGTCTTATAATTCCTCCCCCTCCCATGCGTCAAATAAGTAGAATAGTAGGGGAAATTCACACATTCATCCATAGTTTAGGGACCAATTGAACAATTTCTGTAAGAAACAAATACTAGCGCCATCGTTCAATAATAGTTATCCACTCCTTATTTTGAAATATTTAACTATACTTGTTCACTTTATAAAATTAATAAATAATTTTATATTTAATTTATAATTTACCTTTATCATTAATTATAATTATTTGTTATTATATTTTTCAAAACAAATTTATTATATTCGAGGAAGGATTACCTTCTATTTATAATTATATACATAAGTATATAATTTTCTACTTATATTTAAGAGTGAGTTTATAATGGGACATTTGAATGTCCCATCATAAACTCCCTATATAATATTCTACTTATATTCTACTTTTTTTCTACTATATAATATATATAATATATATTTATTTTCTAAGGGAGTTTATATAATATATAATATAA
>NW_006238985.1:1354264-1409313 GCF_000226075.1 Solanum tuberosum | reverse complement strand
AAAAAAGTGCAAATTTGGATGACTCTTTACATTTCATTTGTGTCACATAAATTGAGACAACAAAAATAGCATATATTTCGTCCATTTTAATTTATTTGTCTTAATTTTTTTTTAGCTCTCCAAATTTCATTTGTGTCACATAAATCATGATAATTGACAACATAAAATATTTCAAAAATAAATACATTTTAAAAATTCGATTGATTCTTGAAATTAATCTATCGTTAAAAATTATGTATAAAATACAATTAATCGTGATAATTGACAACTTAAAATATTTATTAAAAAAACAGAAAAAAATTTGATTGATTCTTAAAATTAAATCGTGATAATTGACAACATAAAATTGTTCAAAAATATTGTATGTGGGTAGTCTTATTGTGCCTTGAATAGCGTCAAAAGAAAGTACAAGTTTTGTGATAAAAAAAACTTATTTCTTTATCCACGCAAACAATCGCTTCAAAAATTTCGTTATTAGCCTCAAAACATACCATTTATGTTATTGGGCCTGTGCCAACAAAATCTATTATTATTAAGAAAGATAAGTATGGTTGGACAATGTACTAGCCAGCAGTTTCCAAAAGTTTTCATCGAGTGGCACACAGCATTGGAGAAAAAGATAAACACGTCAGCAGCAAATTTCTGGCCTCAAGGCAATCCATTTGTGTCGAACAAAAGGTAATCCATTTGTGATTAATCCGCCGTCCCTCTATTTCTCTTGAAATTTCCACAAATTCACTGACCACACATCTCTCCAATCGAATGACCCAAATCCAAACCCTAGGATCTCGCCGGAGCTGGAGACTGCATGAGTAGTCACCGAGAAGAATTACCGTGCTTCAAAGCAGAGAAGCAGTTTAATAAACAATGGTGGTTGTTGTTTCTAACGCTCAGCCTTGGTCCGCCTTCCTTACTCTCCGTCAAGCTCCTCTTACCTCCTCGTCTTCTTTTAGAATACGACCGTTAACTCCTCGCTTTCGACCGTTAACTCCTCGCTTTACCACTCAAAGGTGCTATGCTTTTCCTTGTAAATTGACATTGTGAATGAATGATTTGGTACTGTGTTATCATGATCTGACTGGTTCAATGCATTCGATGAGATCCTGGTTAAGTGGATTTATGCATACATTAGTGTCATTATGATCTAATTTCCTGTGGATTGTGAGTAGTGATGTTGGTTCTTCTATTGTGTGGTCAGAAAATTTTACCAGTAAAGGAAGCAAGATCACCTATAACAACTTACAATTACATATTTTGCTATCATCATGCAACAAATATAATATGTCATGATAAAGCACACTAAGATACTACATTACCCTGTTTATAACAATATTAAAATATTCATTACTATATTTATATGAATCGCGTCCAAAAAGAATGAATGAAATTGGACTTTGTCAGTACCTATCGAGTAAGGCTGAGGTATATAGCGAAGTTGTCACGTCTAGAGCTGTAGGAGCAGTTCAAACTTGGTATCCCATATTATAGGATGAATGTAAGTCTCATTGACATTCAGTCTTATTATCATTTGTGAGGGTGTCATGATGGTTCAATTGGTGCTAAGGGTGAGTTGTTTAATGCAGTTTGAGTGACTTCTTTATCATTGGATTACAGATGAAGTTAAAGCTTTTAAAACTGTTTGGTGCATTTTGGCTTCAGTGCAGTTGAATTGTATCTCTCTCGAGAGGAGTATGCTTTCGACATTATTGCTGGATGAACTAGTGACTGGCTTCTCTACTATGTATAGTTACAGCCTTACAGATTGAGCAGAATATCTTCATATCATATGATTTTCATAAGTTGGTCTCTTGTTTCTAATCGGAAAACGTATCTTGCTTTCCGATCCTACTTGTTTGCAATTTGTATGGTCCAAAGGAAGAGGCTTAGCTCGTGTGTAATAATTTTTGTTGTGTGTCACATGCATGCATACAATACATACATGTACACTCACACATATGTGGGTGCATGTGTTCCCCAACTATCTTGCAGTTGAAGCATAGTTACTGTTGTTGCACACACTCATATGTTACAGAATTGAAGCAAGCAGTGGTCTCAACTCTTGGTGTTATTCAGCAAGTGATGAAGTATTATCACTAGAATAAATATTGCATGTTTTCTGGCAGGTAGCCTGTAGTTGGCAATAATGATGTTCAGTTGGTTTTACTAACTCCGAATCTGCTTATGTAGTACTGCAGTCTGCAGAAAATAGCAATGTGATGTGAGAGTAGTTGATTGTAATCTTTATCCAAAAGAATCATGGATTGTCATTGCAATTTAATCGTGTTCCTTTCAATGCAGGCTTGGAAGTTTTAACACTAGATGCTCCATAAATACCGACGTCTTAACTGACATTGCAACTGATCAAGAGGTTCGGGATGATGTTGCAACTGATGATTGTGGCTGTACAATACCTGTTCTTCATCTCAAATCTGATATTCTGGAAACTGAAGCACTAAATCTGCTAGCCAAGGGCACGTTTGTGGACACTCTCTTGACAACATTGCCAGTAGGATTTTTTATGAATAATTCTGCTCAATCATTTCTATTGCCCCTGCTCCCGTCTAACTATCGCTACTGCACTTTTGATTTTTCTATGGTTGATGTTGAACAGGTCTTATCAGAGGAGGAGCAGAATATTATTGCTGCAACTCCTGCTCATCCAGCAGGGTTATACGGTTAGTCTTTCCCCTTAAGTTGAGTGGTGTCTCATAGTGTAGTGGCAGAAGCTTAACTCATGTCTGAAAGTGCATGAGTTGCTGTCTGCTATATTCTATAATGATGATATATACTGAACCTCAACCTAGTTTGGAATTTACAAAAGGATACTTCTGTTTTTGGTGTAATGAGGAGGTATAGAGGATGCTGGACAGATTTTAAATTTTTTCTCTTCTTTATAAGTTTAGTAGCAATTTCTTGAGTTGGTCCTTTTTGGGTCACTAATGTAAATCTTTTTGATGGTTGCCAGCATACCCTCATTGCTGAAGAATACAACTTTACTTTATCAAAAAAAAAAAAAAAAAACTTCTGTGAAATGCCAATACCTTGAGTATCTATAGAGGTCCTTTGAAAATTTGGTCAATATGAGGTTTGGACATAAATATATACTCCCTCTGTCCCAATTTATTTGCACTTTTCGTTTTTCGAGAGTCAAACAGTTTAAGTTTGATCGGCAATTTACGCATGGAATCTTCAAATTTTTAGAAATGAAATTTATATATTTATAAACTACGTAAAAAGTACTATATAAGTCACAATAATTAACAATTCAAAATATTTAAAAGATGTATGAAAATTTACAGTCAAAGATAGACTTGTTTGAATCTCGTAATCCGAAAAGTGTCATATAAATTGGGACGGAGGGAGTAATATCTTTTCAGAATTGATACTTTAAATGGACTATTTGGAGAAACAAAGCAATGTCATTGTACAAGCTGAAGATTTGAGAACTCCAACTTAAATCTTTTATCTTCAGTAACAGAATATCACTGGACTATTTTCCTTGTCATTTTTTCTATAGATGATAGAGCTGACTGTGCTATACTTTTGCTTCTGAGTCATTCTACTCAGCTCTGTTTTCTGCATCTTCTTGATGCTTTTAATGATATCCTTTTACTTCATAAAAAAAAAAGAGTATCTAATGTAGACTATGAAAAACGTACTTAAAAAATTAACTAGGCTTCAGGCCACCATACTTGATTGGATTGTTCACTGAATTCTTTCTGTTAGGGTGAAGACCCCCACTCCTCCTTTCCCCTGGCAGGTCAGGGAAGTTTGTTTGATGAGTAGTTTGACTTTGAAAACATGACCAGTTAATCATTTGTTGCATTATGTCTGTAATTCATCATTTTATAGATTTCTGATGTCAAGTGCATTCAAACAGCTTTATATGCTAGTTGCCTGGCTGGGTATATGGTGGAACAACTTTGGAATTTTGCCTCGCCTGCTGCCATTGCGTTGATTCATCCTAGTCTTCTTCCTGTAGCACTAATGGGTTTCCTTGCTAAGGTATTCATTAGTAAGTGATACAAAAGAATAAAGGCTAGAAGATAATTATCTGCCTTACTGTTTTTGTACAGGAGGTTCCCAGATTATGTACCTGCAAGCACCATTGTAGTGCTGAGTTGCTTATACCAATAAGATACTAATTTTCCAGTTCAATTCTTTTTTCCTTACATCCCGCTTTACTTGTCCAGCTCACTGTAATTGTTGGAGGTCCTCTGGTTGGCAAACTTATGGATCACTTTCCTCGGGTTCCTGCATATAATTGTCTATCTATAGTCCAGGTATTCTTTTCTGTATGTGTTACTAAGGAGAGGTGTAGGCAACAAAAATTCCTCGAAGTTCTCTAATACTTCTATTCTGTCAGACAGCTGCCCAGTTGATGTCTGTTGGAATGATTATACATGGTCATACTCTTCATCCAACGTCTGCATCATCTTTACTTTTCCGTCCTTGGTTTATTGTGCTTGTTCTAGTGGGAGCCGTTGAGAGGCTATCTGGGTTGGCATTGGGGGTTGCAGTGGAGCGTGATTGGATTGTTTTGGTATTGCTGATTGAACTTTGTTTTGTCCTCTATGTCTCACTTTTTGACTCCTTATCTGTTCTTGAGCAATTTTCTAATTTAGTCTTGTTTATACAGTTAGCTGGAACCAATCGCCCAGTTGCTCTTGCTCAAGCAAATGCTGTTCTAAGCCGTATTAACCTTTTATGCGAGGTAATAGCCATGTCAATTGGAGGCTTTTCTTCTGCCTTCTTTTGTAGTATGACGGATATTAGTGATCAGAACTAGTATATTAAAAAAAATATCAATATTTTGTTTCTGTATAGTTCAGTTTATCAAATATACTTTACTTGGATTTTGTAGTGATAATCATTTTAAGTTGACAAAGTTAAGTCGTTTATCATTTACCTTATAATTCTCCTTTTTGTGGAATACTGTAGATTGTTGGAGCAGCATTATTTGGCATTCTTCTCTCTAAATATGAACTGGTGGTATGCTTAAAAATTGCTGCTGGTTTGATGATGGGGGCACTTCCTATTGTGGTAAATCTTACTTCTGGTTTTATTTCATTCTGTGATTTGAAGTTTAAAGCACTGCATAGCACTCAGATCTGATCATGTGTTTACTAGGTATCTCTGACATGGCTAACCAACAAGCTTTCCTCTGGTGTTCTTGACCGTGCTGTGGAAACTTGTTTAAGTTGTTCCTTCCCGTCTTCACTAAAATCAGAAAATATAGGTATCTTCTCTTGTGTTCAGTTTTGTTGAAGGTGGAAATAGATTTTACTTTTATACTAAGCCCGTTGTTTGTTTTCAGTGGGAGTTGGTCTGGAAGCTATAAAGCATGGATGGTTTGAATATATTAGACAACCCGTTCTTCCAGCAAGCATAGCTTATGTCCTATTATATTTCAATGTCGTTCTTGCACCTGGTGGTTTAATGACAGCATTTTTAACACAGCAAGGTAATTTCCGGATGCTAGTCTCGTGATATTTTCACCTTCAGATTTCTGGCTGCTGTGACATACTGGATGTTGATAAGGTAGCTACACTTAATAAACCTACCAATGGCTATAATGATAGCTTTCTTGATGTCTCTAATCACAATTGCATTGGCTATGATGAGGTAAGGATTGTCCAAGCTCATATAAGGAGACAAATAATTCCATCCACACAGTTGTGCGGACTCTTAACACATCTTATCACTTAGCAATAAACTAGTATCATAAATTCATAAGCGGTTTCTCTTACCCTCATAATGCACCGGAATACTTCTATAATGGCCTGATTTTGCAAGTGTAGGAGGCTGTTTCTCTGTGTATGGTGCCTTGTGCAGTTTCACGCAGTGGACTGGTAGTTTCACGTAGTGGACTGGTGTTTTCACTTGGTTTACTTACACATACCACCTATTTGGTTGTTTCTTTCTGGATATTTTTCTTGTGAAATTATGAGTGCGTCAAAGAATGTGGTGGTCTTTTAGGTGTAAATTATGTGCTAACAGCTTTTAAATTCAAACAGTTTGTAACTCTGACTGGCACATATCCTGTAAAACAATCCACTCCATCTTAAAATGTTTGCAACTAATTGACCATTCTTTGTAACTTACAGTAACTTGCAAGGGTTTATACTGCATAACTCCTGTATGACCTATATGCTTTCTGTAGTTCTGTAGTTAATAGCTCGGAGGAGAACTACACTTCCTGCAAAAGCTTTTAAATGTAGAATCAGGAGTTCATCAATGCTTAAAAGAGCCTGAAATTGAAAGTAGAGACCACTTTATCTCAAATGTTTCACCACTCTAACAATTTCAGGTTTAAATCCATCTATTATTGGGGGCTTCAGCGGATTATGTGCTTTTGTAGGCGTTGCAGCCACATTTGTGTCTGCAAAGATGGTCAAGCACCTTGGCATCTTAAAGGTTGGCTCTACTTTGTATATTTTATCTTGTTCTTGTCAGAAATAATATCCTCTTATTATTCACAGTCTGGGCCTAACTCTCATGAATTTTCAATATCAGGCTGGAGCCGCTGGCTTAGTATTCCATGCTTCGCTTCTGACCACGGCTGTTGCTGTTTATTGGAGTGGATGTCTTTCTCAGCAGACTCCCATTTTCTTTTTCTTGGCTTTAGTTGTAAGTTCACTGCTCTTACCTTTATTGCTTTCAATGAGAATTTTGTGGCGAACCATGTCTTTTTTATTTATTTAAAACTTTTGTCTCCATTGATCATTGATGTGCACAAAGTTACAATTTGAGTTTGGCATACCAATCTTTGTACTTGATCATTGAGTTGACACTTCTATTGTTAGCCTAACAAAAATAAACAGAGATTATACATAGCATTTAGGGGGGGAGGGGGGGGAATCTATATGATGTGAGGTGGTTTGGCTTTCAACAGATTGTTTCGTGATAGTTTCATTGGCATGTTCTGCTACTTTTATTATTTAGTGACTATAAAGATAATCTGATATTGTCATCTAGTTTCATTGACACTATCTGGTACGTTTATCATTTAATAACAGTAAAAATGTTATGAAAATGGTCAATTTTCATGAAGGCTCATATTGACCCTTTCCACAGGTGTTGTCAAGACTGGGACACATGTCCTATGATGTCATCGGGCAACAGATTCTACAAACTGGAATTCCTGCATCTAAAGCCAATCTTATCGGAACAACCGAGGTTTCTGTTGCGAGTTTAGCAGAATCAATAATGTTAGGAGTTGCAATAGTTGTAAATGATGTCTCACATTTTGGATTTCTAGCGACGCTTTCCCTTGTATCCGTAGTTGGGGCAGCATGTCTATACTGTAGATGGTTGGAAAATCCGACAGATACACAAAGAACTCTTTTCTCTTTTAGCCCTCATTTATGAAATGCCAAAAGTACATATGTAGCATGGTGTTAGTCATCAAATTGAATGTTACATCAACAACATACCCCAATCCCCCAATGAAGTCATGGGAGGGTGGGGTGTACATAGACCTTACCCCTATCTTTGTGAGGTAGCACATTGAAAGTTGTACATTACAATAGAAATGCATCCAGGCCTTCTGTAAATTAGTTATTATATCAACTAACATCAATGCGGAATTTTATATAAAAGTTGAGATAGAAGCTTTAATCTCTATAATGGGACTATTTTATGCTGCAGAATTTTTTCTTACCTTGTCTCGCCATCCGCAAGGCCAGTTATTTCTGTTTTGTGGATGTGACATCCTTATTTTCTCATGTGCATGTTCACTGATGCCAAAAAATATAGTATATTTCTCTGCCTGATTTACCCAGTCTCTGTGATTCCTACTGAATAGCATGTCATGATCTGCCATTTAGGTGAGAATTGTAAAACTAATTATGCCCAAGATATCAAAACAGCTGTACATATATTCAGGTCATATGTGAAATTGTCATATATCTAAAGCATAACTAGTACATCTGTTCTATGCCATTGATGAAGTATGGACAGCATAAAGATGAACATTGAACATGTACAAGCACTTCTTTTTCTGTCCTCTTCATGTGCATTATATATCTTGTACCATATTTGCAATTTAACTAGATGATTTTATTCTTCTTTCGTACCCACGCGAGTCGGTATCAATGGTCCAGTATAAGGACATACTAAACAGAATTTTGAATTGGTTTTCAAATTGTTATAAGTAAATGTTTGTAGTTGTATTTGATTGGCGCTTTAAATCGTATCTCACAAAAACGTGAAAGTGTTTTTGAGCCATCTATATTAGCTAAACCATCAACTCAAATCTGTCTGTTGAATAGTGTGACATTTAGATCAGACCAGGGTCTTTAATTGTTGTCTGGCAAAGTCTAGTACATGACAGCTAGTAAAATGAAAAAAATTAATTTGAACTTATAGCACTTCTATCATAATTCAATTCAAAAAAATTAAGCTGGCACTGAGGTACTATGGCTATGGTGGACCATTGTTGTAGTAATCAAATAATGGGATAGAAACTTCTCGACATTAATCTAAAGTTGTTAAAAACTAGTTGAACCTTTTTTTTTAGTAGTACTTTGTTTGGGTTTCATATTTGAAAACGAGGCTACTTCGAATGTTGCAAAAAGTGCACAAAACAATGTGTGCCTAAATTATACATTGATAGTAGCAAATAAGAAAGAAGAAGAGGAGCTTTGGTTGTTGGGTCACGAGTGAGTTTAGGGTAAAGGGTCAACTGCACGTACCCGTTACGCTGTTTCTGCACAAAGATTCCAATTACTAAAAAATTCTCTCTCTCGTTGTCTACTTTAGATTTTGTACACACCTCACAACGAAGAATGATTAATATGAGTATTTTATCATACTATTCATATTAGTTGATGTGTAGCGCTAAATCTTAGAAATGCTTTGGAGTATACGTGATTAATATTGAGAGTAAAGAAAAAAAAAACTATTTTTTGAAATATTGAACTGAGTGAGTAGTGGTCTTTTACTACTACATATGAGTACTACATTTCCACAAACCCCAATAACAATTAACACAAAAGTACATATATATTATATTCTGTTAATATATCGGACAATGTTTTGGTATCTTCATGTCGAGGAGTTGCATTATATTCCAAATTTATCGCTTCAAAGTATAGTGAGAATCAAAGACTAGTCGATATTAGTGAACTGTAAATCATAACGATTAATTAACATATTTCTTTTTTTTTAATATCAAATTCATGATCATTTATTTTATATATCCAATAATTCAAAGTATGAGTTTTGTTTCTTATATATCGAAGTATTTTTTAATCTTATAGTCTTAAACATGTTATATGGAAAATTATAAGTAAAAAGGTTGTCAAAAAAAGAAAAAGAGAATTTTTTTTTCTTGAAAAAATTGTAACGGAGAAAGTAACTAAACATTTTTCATTGAATAGTTATTTTAAGTTCTCTACTTGTGCAGTATAATTATATATTTGAAGCATTCACAATAGGGTGGCTCAAGGCTTGAGACACAATATTTTAAATTCGACAAATTTTTAATAATTCTTTCCTTTTAAATGAAAAATTGCTGGAAATAGAAGTTTCTGTATTGATTTTTTTCCTTCTTTAATATTTTAAAAGTTGATTATCTTTGTTAGTTCTTACTAATAAAGAAAACAAAATTGTCAAACAAATACAGTAGAGAAACTTTTATGGACCAACAAGAAAAAAATTTAGTAATATAGGAGTAGTATATAGTCAAAGAAAAGATGGAAGATTAATGAAGATAAAAAGGAAAATAAGATGTGTAATGTAAGTGTAAAGCGATGCATAAATACTATAGCACACATCCAATCTATCATAAATGGTTTCCCTTGATACGATTGATGTCTTTCACTTTTCTTTTCCTTTTCTATCTATCTATCTGTCAACTTATTAAATATTTTTATTTTAAAAATAATATATATTCCAATTCACATTCACAAAAGAAAAAGAATGGAAAAGAAATTAGTTGTTGGACAGTGGTAGAATTGTTTTATTCTTAATTTAAGGTTTCGAGTTTGAACCGTGGATATGCGGAAAAAATTCAGTTAGAAACGCCACCCCAAAATAAGTCTTGTCGTGCATGATTTGGATTTAATCGAGACTCTAATGTGGACTCTGAAGATCGAATAAAAAAAAGAAAGGAAAAGTCAGTGAGTCTCGTGAATCAATGCACTATCATCATCCATTTATATACCAAATATGAATTTAATATCTATATGAATCAAACTTAAACAGTAATTTCTTTAATTGATACTATCGTATATTTAATCTGTTATGTTGTAATAGTAGCTAGGTTACCTATCTTATTTATTCCATCTTTAATGAACAAATGGAGTAATATTTTCTGTTTTTTAGATGGCTATAAATGTATGGTCAATATTACATCTTTTGGGTGCGATCCTTTATAGATTTTATTAATGTAGACTATTTTCACTTTGAACAACTCTTTTTTTGGTATATGAATAAAAGTTGAACCCTATGCACATTCGAGTATCTTAGTGATCAACAAAATTATTAAGTTAGTACTCTAACCTTAATAAGAAATTTCTAATTTGAATTTGTGAAAATAATTTTTTTATTATTAATTAAAAACACTAGCCCCAAAAATGAACCCTACCTTACGCAAATCTAAATTCTATAGGATTTTAATACAAATATGGACTAACACTAATTAGCGAGAAAAAAAATAGAGTACCATGAATTCTCAGCTTCAAAATCCATCGAGGTAAAATAATAAAAAATAAAAATTCCAGGCACAACATTATCCAGCAGTATCGTGTTGATAACATTAACAAATATATTCAGTTTATTTCATAAGTAAAATTTCGAAAATGATGGACAAATAAACGGTACTCCTAATAAATATATCAAATAAAATTAATCGAGATATATTCATAGATATACTTACACTTGTATGTAAAGTTATATATATATAATCGCCCGTGTTTGTCGCGTGCACTGCAGAAACATCTTTTGGTGTGTGTGTGTCTGACCATAAAACAATGCACTACTACTAATATAGTGCAGAGTTTAGGGTTTTCTTGTCAGTAGTCAACAAACTTGAGTTCATTACTTTATTGTTTTTAATAATATATCAAAAAATAAATAAATAAAATTCAACAATAATTACTTATTTGATTATTTCCTGAATTATTTTTTAAGATCTAAACTTATACCTCAATTAATATGAATTTGAAATAAAAGTAAATGAAATAAGTGAGTACAATATTCAGAAGTGAATCTAAAATTTCGAATAGTGTAGTATGAAAAAGTAGGTTTATTTGAACCCAAAATTATAAACCTAAACCCACTAAAATTGCTTAGGGGATCTCCAATCCTACACTCTATTTTACTCTTCAAATATAAAATTCTTTATTTTTTTCGACAATCAACTTCAACTCAATTCTCTATTTTATTCTCTAAAATGCAATCTTCTTCTTTCTCCTTAATATTATATTATTATTTCTATTTCATTTTTGTTTTCTTATTCCATAATCTAAATCTTTTTTTTTCCGAATAATCATCCTATATAATTTCATGTAATATAAATTTAATTTAATTTAATATTAAATTATATTTTATTCTAAATTTCTAAAGAACAACTATGAATAATTGAAAAAAGAAATCAACTAGCACAACCACAATCACAACCACAACTTCTCTAAATCATACACTAATTCCTTTTTCGAATATCGTTAAATCTAGAAACGACCTACCGGATTACTAAATTATTGTTGTGAATTTTAAAATTATTATGTTATGCATTGTATTGTATTGTTATCTTGTATTTAAATTATTATGTTATGTATTACATTTTATCTTATCATTTAAATTTTATGCATTCTTCATAGTGAAAATTAATAATAACATCAAATTGTATCACAAAGTGACGAAAATTAAAAAAAAATAAAAATATTATTAATTCGAGATGAAAGTAGTATATATAAAATAAAATATTTTAAAAAAAGTTATATTACATTTAAAAAGAATTGCAAATATTAGAGATTTAATTAATAGCCTTATATGAAAAATAAAATGTAATTAGAAAATAATAGAAATAATAATATAATATTCAAAAAGTAAAATAGAGAGTATGAATTTAGAGAACTACTATTCAACTCTCTATAATTGGAGAGTAGAGGATAAAATAGATAGTGACTGGAGATGACATTCTCTATCTTACTCTCCAAATATAGAGAATAAAGAGTAAAATAAAGTAGGGTCGGAGATGGTCTAAGAATATAGCACTATGAGCCCAAAACTCAAAGAAAGGTGATGGGTTTAGTGATTAGAATTTGATTCTTGAAATCATTAAATTCAATGTTTTGAAAAATGCAATAAAGAAATGACTATAATAAATAATAAGGATATATTAGGAATTAAGTGTAAATTATCCATTAATTTTATAAAGTAGAGAAGTATTATCATACATCCAAAATAATTTAGTGGACAACACTATTGTTAAACGGCGAAAGTAATTGCTCCATCTTCAAGACCCTAAAAAGTTTGTATATATTGTTTTAATTTAACTCTTTTTAGTTTCCATCCATTAATTAAAAGGAGTATTCCAGTCCTACAGTGCAGCTATATATATATATATATATATATATATATATATACATTCAGCATCTTTTCAAAATGAAGGATTGGTATTTATAATTAGCTAAAGTTTAAAACACCTCTTAAAATAGAATAAACACATCTTACATTTGTACTTACGATAGTATACTCCCTCCGTCCCAAATTAAATGTCATGCCTTTTTTAAGGAAAAAAAGGTTAAATTGATTCGAAAGTTTTACAGTATTTTAAGTTGTGACTTTTCATGTTATTTTAATTCTCTATAAAAGAATATTATTCAAATTTCATACAATTTAAGTTGCGAAAAATAAAATATGATAATTAATATTGAACGAAGAAAGTACCTTATTTCTCTGTAAAAGTGTTTTCTTCATTATAATGCAAACTAACAAAACCAGTTATTACTACACACACCAAACGATGAATATTAGTACTTCTTTTGTTTTAATTTATTGTGATAGATGTATAGTTTAATTAAGCATGGAGTTTTTAAAAATTGGAGACTTCAGAAAGTTGTAAATTTATAGTTTATTTTTAAGTTCACTTTTACAAATAAAATAATAGTCCTAGTTAATATTTTAATGTCTAAATCAAATTAAGTACTCCACTTAACTAGGATGGTTCACTAATTTCAACTTGATAAGACAATCTCAAGACAATAGCCTAATCATCATCAATTATATTTCAAATCCCACTTTTTGATAAGACAATCTCAGAGACACTTGGCATTTTACAAAAAACAGCTTAATCAATGTATGGTTAATTATACACTTAAGGGGTTGTTTGGTTGCAGATCAATTTCATTCTCAAAATTTTGAACTGAAAAAGATGTCACTTAACTTTGGATAGAGGAAGTAGTAGGCATCTAGATAGACCTATATATTCAACGTCATGTAGACAATTTTTTTTTTATCACACTTATTTAGAAGGGCTATCAAGTTATTAAATCGTACTATAAAAGTTTGAGAAAGAATGAAAATGAAGGTGATGAGGAGTTATGGCGTTCACCTACGAAAATCATTCATTTTATAAGCAAATTATAGTATAAAAAAAGAAAAATAGACTTACATGTGATGTTCATCAACCAAAAAAACATATGATAAAATTTTGTGAGTTCTATAAAGATGTCCGGAGGTTAGAGGTGTACAGTGTACCATATAGTACACTAGGACAGTTAAGGATATATATGGAGACTCGGGTAAATACAATGCGTGGAGACTCGGAACATTTTTCAAATTGTCATGAGGTTGCAATTTCAAGGATTAATTTTCAATCCACTTTTATTTATCTTGATGATAAATATATTAACACGATAAATTTAATGTAAAATGCCATATAATTAGTGTGTTATCTCCAAATGACATAGTTCAGTTGAGTAAGACCAAAACTAAATATTTAGAGCGCAAATTCAATAACAAAATGTCTGAGGTTGGCGTGAAGATTTCAAGTAATTCCACAATGAGAATCTCTTTGTCATAAAGTAAAAAGGAATTAATCTTATTATTTTAAAATTATTTTTATTGCAATAAATGAAGCTTTATATCATTAAAAATCACTTATTCCTTCAAGATATTTAATTAAAAAAAGTTACTTATTTTAAAAAGAATCTATAAAAGTTAGTACTGGAATAAAGAGAAGTGTAAAAGATGTAAAAATAGAGAAAAAAATTGCAAACTTTAGAGGGGGAGGGGAAGAGCACCCTTCCCATTTCCCAAAACAAAAGAAAGAATTAGTAGTGTACTTATTAAGAGCACAAAGTCCAAAGTTTGCCAAAAACACCTTGAGAATTGAGTTTACATCAAAAACTTGGCAACCATCAATCCCAAGATTATCTTCTTCACCAACAAACAAAAATAAAACATATCCTCACAATATTAAAAATAATCTTTAACGACAATTAATTCATTATATCACCACTAAATATATAATTTTATCCTTAGTAAATGTCTTGACTCTTGAATTCTTTAGTCATATTAACTAATACTACCTATGTTCCTAATTACTTGTCCATTTTTCCTTTTTTAATTGTCCCTAATTACTTATTCATTTTGACAAATCAAGAAAGGACAATTTTTTTTACCTATTATACCCCAATTAATTACTTTGAAAAAGTTAAAACTTCTTGAAAATTTTAAGTTTTTAATTCATCAAATTCATAATTAATAGGGATAAAATGGTAAATTCACTATGTCAATTATTATTTTCTTAATAAATATATCAATTTAAAAGGGGACAAGTAATTAGGAACAGAGGAATTTAAAACTATTTTCATTACGCACATAATAAGGAATCATATAAAATCTTTTTGGCCAAAATGATTCATTCATCTCTCAATATAATATAGGCCCCAAAAACTCCATCATTTAGAGTTAGACAAGTAAACAATATAAGCAATAGAGATGGAAAAGAACAAACAGAAAGATTCATTCATCTCTCAATAAAAAATAATATAGGTAGCTAGTAGGTGTAAATAGTAAAAAAATGAGTAATTTTCTTTACTGATTATTAATACTCCTAATAATAAATATTCTTTTCAATTCACTCACTCACTCACTCACTCACCCCCTGTTGTTGTTGGTGTCACAGTGATTTGGACGTGAAAGCGCCCATCTTTTCATGTCTATTTGACATTGATAGTTGATATGTCACTTGCCTTGTTCATGTCCTCTTTGACCCTTAATTACTACTACTAGTACTACTACTACCTCACCCACCCCCACCCCTTTTCCCTTTTTTTCTTTTAAATCTTTTTTCTTTTCATCAACATTTTAAGTTCTTCAGCTTTATTAATTTAAGAAGACAGAGCAAAAAAATAAAATAAAAATGGGATCTTTAGGTGGTGAAGTATCAGTATCAGTATCATTACAGAAGAAGAAGCCAATGTGGTTATATCCAAAGGTGATGGGTGTTCATCCTTCTGAGAGATGGGGTCATTCTTCTTGTAACTCTAATGGATTTGTCTATGTTTTTGGGGTAAGTTTAAACTATTCTATATTTTGCTTGTTCAGAAATATTGGTTGGAACTGTATATACATTTATTTCCTATTCAAGAAATGGGAGTTTAGTTTTGTCATTGCTTCATGTTACTGTGTAGTTATATTTTTGGTTATTAGAAACTACTCTTTCTGAAGTTGTACTTTTGTTTTCCTAATGTATCTATTTGTTTCTTCTTGTTTATATATAAATAAGCAACTATATATGTGTGAAGAAATGCTGAGTGATGCATTTAAAGGAAGAAAAAAAATGAAGTGAAGGAGAAATGAATATTTTGCTTTAGGTTATGTCTGTTCTGCTTTTTTTTATATTTAGAGAAAGTGATTTTTATAAGCTTTTGCATCTCAGTTTAGTTTTTCATGACCAAACATGTACTAAGGCCATTTTTATGAAGTTATTTTAAAGATGTAACCCAAATTTTCAACTACTCAAGCAAAAATTTCATTGTTTGTTCTTCTTTTTTTTCCACTGTTCTTGAATAGTTTTTTGGGACTTAAATGTTGCCTAAAACAAAACAATTTATGTTAAGGCGAAACTTAATCTGTTAATATTCATCAAAAAGACTGCTGTCCATTATTAGTCTGAGAGCTTCTTGGCGCAGTGTTAATATGTTTAGACAAATTTATGTGTGAAATGGTTGATATATTCAACTCCAGTTAAATATACCTTAATTAAATTGTATTTCTCTGTTTCAGGGATGTCGCGGGGGCTTACATTTTAGTGATGTACTTGTACTAAATCTTGAGGCAATGGCTTGGAGCATTCTTGTGACAACAGGGCAAGGACCGGGGCCAAGAGATAGCCACAGTGCTGTTCTTGTTGGTCACAGGATGGTGGTATTTGGGGGTACAAATGGCTCAAGGAAGGTCAATGATATTCATGTATTGGATGTCAGGAGCCAAGAATGGACTCAACTCGAATGTCAAGGCAATCCACCTTCACCTCGTGAAAGTCACACGGCTACTCTCGTTGGTGGTGATAAATTAGTGATCTTTGGTGGTAGTGGTGAAGGCGAGGCAAACTATTTGAATGATTTACATGTTTTGGACCTCAAAACTATGAGGTGGTCGTCTCCTGAAGTGAGGGGTGAAATGCCTGTTCCTAGGGATAGTCACAGTGCTGTTGCGATTGGTAATAGGCTTTTTATATATGGCGGAGATTGTGGTGACCGATATCAAGGTGATGTTGATGTGCTTGATATGGATACACTAATGTGGTCAAAGGTACTAGCTTCAGTCTTCTTATTGATTCACAGTCTAGATGTAGAGTAAATATTGTCTAAAAATTATGTTAGATGACAATTGGTTCTCTTTCTTACCAGCTGGATGTTCTTGGACCGTCGCCTGGTGCTCGAGCCGGTCATGCCTCAGTGTATTTTGGGTCAAAGGCAAGTAACTGATGCTTTAGCCTTTGAGTAATTAGGCTCTTTATTTTTAGCATATGTAATGCAAATGGAGTAAAGCTTTATTTTTCATTGAGCAATCCTCTGGAGAATGATGTTGAAATTCGATGTTCTACAGGTATATGTGATTGGTGGAGTTGGAGACAAGAAATACTACAATGATGTTTGGGTTCTTGATGTGATAAATTCTTCATGGACTCAGCTTGATGTAATGGGCCAAAAACCACAGGGGCGATTTTCTCATACTGCTGCTTCCCGGAACACGGATATTGTAATCTATGGAGGGTGAGTTTTTTATATCAGTTGTGGTCCATTTTTTCCTGCCTAATCCCAGTAGATTGTATAGCTTTAAATTTTGTTTCTTCAACCTTGCAGGTGCGGCGAGGATGAGCGACCACTCAATGAGTTACTTATTTTGCAGTTCGGAGTAGAATATCCTAATGGGACTAGCAGCTTATCTGGTGGCAGGGTTTCTGGAAATACAAGTCATTATGATAAGAAAAGATTTCTGAGAGAAAGAGACAATAACTCGGTATAATAGACCGAAACCTTGATTCCTTTCTCATAAATTTAAACAATTTAAGATTACTTTTCTGATTCGTATAAATTGATTTGGCAGGAAGCTATATGTAGGGGAAAGAAGGAAGATATACAAATGACGGGATCTCAAGAACATGAGTTCGTATCAAAAGCAGCTTTTCGATTTAGTTCTGGTAGGTTATGAAATGATTTTGTCATGTTAGCAGCCAGTAGTTTCAATAAATGAAGTAAGCATGACTAACTTATAACTCTCATGTATTTTGGAAGACACATTGCATCCAAAGAGGAGAAGAATGAGTCACAATTCACACATATTTAATCTGGAGTCAGATCAAGAAGAAGATCAGTCTCCTTCTCTATCTCAACGTTGTTCTCCTCAGTCCCAATCCGATGTAGAAATGAGTACTATTAAGCCAGTCTCTGGTTCTGGAACTGCATCAGATCGGTTTCCTTTCGCAAGGCAGCAACATTTGATCCCAAACAACTGCCAACCAAACCCGAGGAATGTCATAGCAAGGAATCCTCATGATTTGCAATTATTTCGAGAACAACCAAATCCGTCAAACTCATCAGGACATTTACCTGCCGTTCTTATGGATAAGCAGGAAGTGCAATGCCAATCCTTAGAGCCTGGACGATTCCACAACTTGGTACGTCGTTCAAGTTAGCAAAATTTTGTTAAGTCATTTACTGTTTGTTCATTGTAGCATTTTCCAACTTTTACGTTGAATAAGAACCTAATGTGCTCTATATATAATGCATGTACTACTCAGATTGGAGCTGAGATCCGGGGAAAAGTCGATGGAGCATTTGACTCTGGTTATCTAATGACTGCCATTGTTAATGGAAAGATCTTTCGAGGTGTTCTGTTTGCTCCGGTAAGCTCATATACCATTCAATTTAACCAAATTGTCAATTAGTACCTCAAACTCATCATCCATTCGATTCTTCTTATAAAAAAGGCACCTGATCTAGTACCACGAGGACCCGTCCTTGGTCAGAATCCTTCACCCTCTCCGGGACATATTGGTGTCAACTATGCAAACATACACACGAATCATATAAGTCTGGGTTGTCGAAGGCAACCTCAGCAGTTGGTGCAAATGCAAGTTCCAGAACTCGGACGACAGAGCATAGGGAAAGTACCAATTAGAAGATCAACATCATCAGTGATGAGATCATCTCATCAACTAGAGAAGGATACACAGAAAAGAAGTGAACTTGAAGGAGTGGTGCTCACACTAGGAGGTCCAGGATGTGGCAATGCAAAAACTTAAAATAATAGACAATTAGAAAAGTCTCATGAGTGTGTATTTTTGTACATGCTAATTAAGGTAGATATAATATTGGATCCATTTTCTATGTATTCCTTTCAATCTAATCTTGTTATTAGTTTAGTCTAGTACTACTTCCTTTCATCTAAAGCAGACATGTATCCTCTCTTTCTGTAATTTCAAGCAAAGTTTTGCAAGGTGAATATTTCTTTTTTACCAAGAACATGCATGTGAAAATACAAAAATATTTTAATATAGCAATTATTAGACAAGTTTTTTTCTTATCTTACATAACTTATGGTCACAGAGGCGTATCCACGAGGGGGTCACCCAGTTCATCTAAACCCATGCTCCCCTTTCGAAATCATATATAGTAGTGTCATATTTTTTTAAAAAAATATTTAAATATAGATGTGTGAACCCACAGTCGAAGTATCATAAAATGTCGTGCGATGATGATTGGTTGCACCTATCTAAGTGAGGTTAGAAATATGAATCTTTATCTATCTTGTTTTATTTTTAAAAAAAAAAATTGGGTGACACCTCTCTGAGTGGTTTTGATAGATAAAAAATAATTTTGGACCTATAATTTTAGAATTTTAATGATTTCAGTGAAAGAACCTAAATGTCAAATCGATCAAAATTTATATCTTAAATCCACCTTTTTGTAATAGTGCGTTCATCATCTCAAAATCCTAAATACGTATCTGCTTATAGACTCTCAAACTACAATTTATAACTAATGTAAGATATAAATAATAATAGTAGTATATTTTGAGATGATATTTGAAAAAAATAAATTTTGAGAGTCAATAAGTAATGTAAGACTAAAAAAAAAGAAAACCTAGGGATGGAGGTGACATTTTATGTAAGTATTCAAGTACAACTTTGCCTAGAACGCAAACATTTACAATTAAAAGCCAAATGACTCGAACTCATCACTTATAGGTCATATGGAGATGACCGATGAGTGTCTACTCAATATCAAAACCAAGTGAAAGGAAAAAACGAATAGTAATTCAACGTAAAACTGTGAAGAAGTCAAAAGACCTCTCAAATCTTAACCGTACTACTTGCATGTGGCATGTAAAAACATGAAAAACAAAAATATATTTATTTAGTTTTTCTAAAATACTTTAAACTATTTATTTTATCAAACAATTTACATCCATATAAGTTGTATTAATTTTTTCTAATTTATTCTTAAAATTGATGATATCAGATAAATTGAGACGAAAAAAATACGAAAACACTGCTTTTTTAACTCACTCTCACAGAGACATGTCCCATCTCTCTCTCTCTCTTACTAATAAAGCTCCCGTGCCTCCCGCGGGATTTTGCTAAAATATCAGTCGTTCTCAGCCGTCTGATCTTTTTTCCAACGTCATCTTACCACCGCCAGATTTTACTCTTTGATTTCAAGTACGTTAACTCAAATGTCTTTTCAACATGACATGGTACTTGACTGATTTTTTTATTACGTCATTTTAGGTACTTTTTTCCCCTTTGTGACTCATTTAATACCAAATAAAGGAAAAGGAGAAAAGATTCTTTTGCTTTATGGGCCCCATGAATTGTCTTATTATTGGGCCAGTTACCCATTCCCCCAGATGAAAAGGGATCTGTATCCATTAGAAGCAAACAAAGGCCCTTTGGTATTAAATGGGCCCACTCTCATCATTGATGTGGGCCTTATGATACATGATGGGCCATTTTAGTTAAAGCCCAAATTATTTGGTGCTTGGCCCGTAATTCGTTAATGTTCCCCCGAGCCTGTAAATGAGTTGGTTATCTATTCTATTGCAAAAACTCTTTTTCAACCAAAAAATGTTTATAAAAAATAAAAATTGGGGGTAAATTCTTAATCAAGTTTTTGCATAAAATGTATAATAGAAAAGGAAATAAAAAGAAAAGAAAGAATTGCATTCTTTGATGTTGAAGGTAGAAATGCCACCAGGTATCAAACACCACAATTTGAAACAAGTTGAAGTTATATAAAAAATAATTATACTGATGGTGTATATAATATAAGTTCATTTAAATTATACCAATCTATAAGAATATTTTAAAATCTAATCAAACCTTTAGATTGAATGTATTAATGTTGCAACAACTTTTTCTTTATGAAGGTTCGTTTTGTCTACGTTTAACTTCATACAAGAAGATTTGATGGTTGGTCTTAAAAAATATTTTTCATGTGTTCACTTTACTAAATTAAGAAAACATTAATTAAATTATTTCTATATTATCCTTACAATTTATTCTTTTTTAAAGTGTTTACATTTATTTGTAAAATTTCAATAAGTTTTTTAAAGCGTGAATTGATAAAATTATCTACTTATTTATAAATTTCTTTAATAAGAAACAAAATAAGAAAGTGATTAAAAGGAAAGATCCGAGAAAAAACAGATGTAGTACAAACATTGAACATTTTGTACTACTCTAAATTAACGTCCATCTTCTTCCATGGCAGCCGGTTCTACTGAGTCGAGTCAACTCTTGATTTATCCAAAACCCCACCAACACACACACAAAATCTTCAATTTCCACCAAAATGGAGCAACCCCTGTTCCTAACACTCTTCTTATTATTCTCAATTGGGATCCAATTCGTCTCTTCCCATCAAGAATCCGGCAACTGGCATTGCGAAACCGACGAAGAATCCCGTATTTCTGCGGAGTTCATGCCTGGAGTCGTAACCCTTGATGGACACGCGGATGACTGGGACAATATTGAAGGATTTGAGTTTTCTCTACTTCCTGCTCTTGACCCAGATCATGACCATGAATATAAAGGGGGAAAGATGACCGTTAAGGTAATGGGTTTGTTTTCTTTTTTTTTTGTTTTGTTTTGTTTTCTTGGTTTGCTTACTTGATTTTAGTGGGTTTCTTGATTAGGCTTTGCACGATGGCAAAGATGTCTACTTTTTGTTGAAAGTAGATGGAGAATATGTATACAAGAAAGGGTGAGTAACTGCTATCAATAATTACTTATCATTATGTTACTTGTGGGATTTAATTAGTGACCACTGTATGATTCTTGTGCTGGAACTATTCCTGTTTTTAGACTGTTGCTTATTGGAAAATTGATTATTAACTACGTACATACCTTATTTGGAATTGAGTTAACATCACAGCAAAAATTGCTTGGTGGTGGTGCTTTTCTTTTCTTTCTTTAAGATGCTAAATCCTAAAGGGATTTCATGCTTCTTTAGAAACTTGAAGTCACCTTTCTTTTGATGTCGGTGAATCTATGCAATGCTACTCCTTAGGTTTGAGAGACTTCCCGATATAGATTTTTTTGCTGAAAAACAAATTTGTGTAATTTATTCTAATGGATTTCTTCTAAAGAAAGGGTGCTAAGAAGAATATAAATATCCTATATCTGATATCTTACATTTATTCTGGGGGTAAGTGTAATAGAGATCTTTTACTGCAAATAGAGGCATTTGCAATGCATATTATGAATTTTATGGAACTTTCGTTTCAAAGATTGCAGCTTTAGCAGTGTGATAACCTATCATTGCAAGTATGAGACAGATGAAGGAACAATTTCCAAGGTGCAAATGATTGGTGGTTCAGTTGAAAGTGAATTCTCATGTATCCTCTCATACTTTAGGAAATTTAAGTAGGAGTGCGGGAGGAAGACATCTACTTCAATTCATCTCAAAGACTAGTATATCATGGGAAGACCAAGAAAAACCTAGAGTGTTGTGTTAATAAAGCAAACATAAAAATAAAAATAGCTCGACTATAAAACTCGATAGCGAACGGGTAAACTCCATAATTAGAAGTTTAATGATTTTAATATATCTTGTAGCTTGCTCTATTTTTAGGAAAAAAGATGTACTATGATTTCTTGTTGTTCAACGAACTCCTTAAAAATAAATTAAACTCAATGAAATTGTAAATCAATTAGGAAACAGATAAACGAAAATTGTCAAAATCAAACTAATTAGGAATAAGAGCAAAACATATTTCCATCTGTACGGCTGTAGAAATGATATTGCATGAACAGGGTGCCTCCCTCCACCTTTCCCTATTCATGCATCATAAAGATGTCATATGATCGTTCCCTTACTTCCTCCTTCACCTCTATTACATTGTCCCACACTGATTGAGGGAATAAGTTCTTGTCTCCTTATACAGTCTTGGGCAATCCTCACCTCATGAGCTATATCCTTTGTGTTGTCTCTGAAAAAAATGCAGGATCTGCCAGGTTTACGTTGTTTTCTACCTAAATTTTGAGGGTTATTCAATATTGACATGTAAGGCTTTGTTTGCAAGGATGTGCACTATTCCCTAGTTGTGGTTGGGAAGAAGGGAAGCCGGATTTGGGAGTTAGAGATGAACTCTTAAAATAATAAAAAAAGAAAAGAAAGTCACACTGGATTAAGCTTAAGTGCCTCAATACTTTAGTGGGGAAGATTTTCTTAGGTCTAGTAAAGTTTGAAATGAACTAAAACGAATGGAAAAAGACTAGTGTATTAGCATGAGGGAATGTTTAGGATAAAGACAAGAGAACAAGATGAGAGAGACAAAGAGTTGACAGTGCTTGACATTTGCCCAAATAAATTCAAGGTAGCATTCAAGTGGTATTAGTAAGTAGACATAAGGAGCATCATTCTCAGTAATATTTGTACCATGTAACAAAATAAGATTTCCTGAAAACTGTGGTTCAAAGTGGAAGGTTGTAAGATGAGGTGATGCATGGAAAATGTGCTTTATTTACTTCTAAAAATGATTTGACTAATATTAACTTACATAGGCTAAAAATCTAGGTATACTATACTACCTTTCAAGGTTGGGGTGGGGGAAACATTATGATTTCTGTAACATTGTCGAAGAGCCTTCCATCACGGTCAGTCGACAATTACTGCAAGCATGTGCCCTAGCAGATCATTTCTATCTGCACTGGTATACTTTTATCACATAGTCGTTGTCTCAAATAATGTTATGGATAATGCTATATAGAGTTGGAGGACTGTAGAATAAAGACTATTAGTATGTTTTGTACAAAAAGGAAAAGTGTGCATGATCTTTTTCTCCTTTTTTGGTATAAAGACTCGTGCATTTTCTCAATAAGTCATTATGTACTCATGCCTAATCATCCTGAAGTCATTACTTATGGCTACTAGCTTCTGTAACTGTTGTTATGAAATATGATGGTGAATAATTCAATCTTTTGATTTGTCACAAATGCAAGAGATGGCTTTTGTATCAGAATTCTCACTCACTGGATTACTTCATTATCCAAAAAAGAACTACTGGAAAATTGATGTCTGAGGGCATGTTGGGATTTTTTCTTTTTTTTACATCCGCCATTTATGGTTTTCATTGATGTTAGGAAGTTGAATCACTATTTTTTGTTTTCAGTCCTTAAAGAATTTTTCATGTTACGTTGCTCCCTTTTTTTAGGACCTTTTACGAAACTTTTGGGGCATAAAAAAGATATAAATAGCCCTCCCTCTTTATAGGAATTCTATAGATATAAATATAAAATTAATGACAAACTTCTTCCCTATTTCACATGGATCATTCAACTTGCCCAACCACCTGTTCCAATCTTACTTGACTTGGGTGTAGGTGTAGGTGTTGGTATGGTATGCATACCGGATTCGTCTAGTTCACATGGGATGTATGGACTACAAATATGGCCGACAACAATAGTTTGACTAGGTTTTAAGTTTCGATTTTGAAGTTTGTACACACACCAAAAATATTATACATCTATTAAGCACATATTGACACCCGTGCCCATACTACTTACCATATTCCTGAATCATGAGATCTATGTGACAATGAATCCTACTTATCTAAAAGAAAGTGATGATGAATCCAACTGCTAAATCCATACATAGACCTCTTCTAGGTCTCATAAACTCAAATACTTGAATCTTCTCCTCTTTTTGGCGGTTGTTTTTAGTTCATGCTTATAGCCTATAATTAGTGACACATTAAATATGTACAATACGTCATTCTAAGTATGTAAATATGGGCAGTTACCTGATCAGTTTAAGCTCAGCTTCTTCTTTCCTTGCTCAAGTCCTCCTAATTTTGATGTTAAATTAATCTTCCTTACACCTTTTAACAATCGTTTTAATAATACTTTCATGCAACTCAAATATTGCAGAACCTTCATGAGTACTTTCTTTCCTTATCTTTCGTCAAGCCTGGTCAATCACATCTTAAAACTATGTGCACACGGTGTATACTTTTTGATTCTTAAGGGGAAGGTTTTGTTTTTTATTGAATAACTTTCTTCTTTGTGGGATGAAGTGCATGTAGTTAGGCCAAGGTAATTGAAACTTGTAAAACTGCTTAAAGAGGTGTCTACATAGAAATAATAGATATTCTATCTTATTTGTGTGTACAACATACAATAGAAGTTCTGAAATGTAATGCATGGAAAATACATGTTATCATCCTCCAAAAAGCTTGCACCTTTAATTTCTTCCTCTCTATTAAACTGAGGTCTCAGATATGCACATCCTGGGGATTGAAACTGCTCTGACTTGTTTCATACTTTCATCACAAGTTCCGCTGTGTTACATGAGTGGGTAACTCTCTATATTTTGTGATTGTTAACTCTCTATATTTTATGTCTGAGTTACTGACTTACTTCATATTTTTTATATGGTACTTGTACAACAGATGTAACATGTTATCAACTTAATTATGGTATATTGTTTATTTCATGCCACCATACTTAGGATTTCTTTTTAATGATGCAGAAATGACAAGAATTGCCCATCTGTAGCACTGATGTTTCAAGTTGGTGAGAGTGCCACATATCATAGTGTAAGTTGTACTCGTTTATTTACGGGTTATGCTAACTGCAGTAAATGTCTATCCAGAAAAGGAAAATACAGCTTTAATTTCTTGTGTGTCTGTTTGGTATCTTTTATTGCCTAAAATGTGGATTAAATTTGTCGGAATAGATGGGTGGGTGTAAGCAATCACCTGATGTATGCAACAAAAAAACTTGTCGTGGGCACGAAGTCGATATCATGCACTTCTCAATTGGAAATGCTATCCCTGGCAGATTGTATGGTGGAAACCCAGTCGACAACAGAGATGGTAATGGGGGAGACAGGTAAATTTGGATACACTATTATCTTGTTTCATAAACACTTAGAGAATTCTCCAACTTATCTTTACTATGTTCACATTGTCAACAGATTTGGTCATCTAGTCGATTTATATGCTTGGAGCCCACACTGTATGAATTTGGATGGGGTTAGTTCTACAGGTAAGAATGCCATTCGAGTTATTGGCACTCAAACTCTGGAACTTGTACTAGAGTATTATACTGATCACTTATCAATTAATACTTGGATCTTGATTGTCCTTCGTAAATGGGGATAGAAGCAAACGGAAAAAAGGAATAGAAAGAAAAATTTGACTGATGCAAGTAACAAAATTTACAGCTGACCTTAATTCATGTGGTTCATTTTTGCGGATCTATAACAGTAACCATTTAGGTTGTTTCTTGGCTGTTGTTTTGTTCTCTTTTATTTCATTGACACTTACCATGCACCTAAAGACTTGGTGTCTGTTCTGTGAGATGCAACTAAAAAAGAAATTATATTTTAATGAATTACATATATAGCATATAATTTGAACGATAGAAAAAAATATCAGATCGTATTTCTAAATCTGGTTGCTACCCTGGTGGAAATGTAATATCACGGTCTACCTTGTTGTTACCATGGTGGAAATGTAATATCAGATGGATGATCAAATAGACATATTAGGTCTAAGTGAGGTTGAAGGAAGAGAAAACCTTGAATTCATCCTAGCCCCTGCTTGTTGACTCAGAAGTGGTCTCTTAAGAAAGAGGACTTTAACGCACACATGTTTGGCATCATGTCTTCTTCGACTATGATATGCATGCACTTCATTCTTGTGATTTTGGCGATCTTGTTTCTGCTATATTCTATAAGCAGGACACAACATTCTTGACATGCGACTTTTGACTCGAGTTTGTTTGTACTTACCCTTATTTTTTTGTTCTTAGGAAATGATACATCTGCCCAGAATGACTGGAGGGGTGCATGGTGGCATAGCAGTTTCAGTACCCATTCAGGTAACATCTTCACCCTTGTCAAATCAGCTTGGGTTTCTTCAGTGCTCCTTCTTGATGATGCTGAAAAGTTGGTTCTTCTTCCGGCCTCTTCATTTCTCAAATGAACTTGTGTTGACAGGTTATTCTGAGGAAGACAGTCCTTATTCAACAAAGGGTCAGAAGGGAACATTCTATTTTGAATTTTCTAGGGCTTTGAGAACCATGGATCGTCTTCAGCAGGTAGTCTATCATCCTGATGTCTTTCGTCTCTTTGAGGCTCTTATGTTATCGATTGTCTTAATGCAATTTTGTCATACATTAGAAACCTCAGCATTGAATATAAACACAAAAAAAGTCCCACGTGTATCTAAACATCGTCAATAAGACACAAAAGGATATAAAAATTTCAATTCCACATCGTCAATAGTCACTTGTTAAAAACATCCGTTGGCATGCTGTTTCATGCTTTCCCCCCTTTATTAGCAGCTGAAAAGGAAATACTATACGTGTTTAAAAGGGCTGCATTAATTAAGTTTGCTGGCGGGATGTAGGATGTGCAATTCACTATCGGTCAGCCAAGCAAGTTTTCAGCTGCATTTTGGTATCCGGAGGATGGAAATCCATGGCACGGATCAGGACATTACACGATTGGTTGTGACTGGGTACCTCTAGATGTTCCTCCTGGTTCATCTGCAGGCATCAAAGTGGTATCAAGAAGCTCTTGGGATGCTGCCAATGGTTTTGCTTTTCTGTTATCTGTTGTTTCATTTGGTGTATCCTTTTTTGTTGCTTATTGGGTTCATAAGAAAAATGCCATCTCTTTTCAACCCATTGATCTTTAGTCTTGTCTTTACCTTTTTATATTTTTATAGAGAGGGATGGCCATGGAATATTCTTTTGTAATAAGTGCATATCTTATACTCATTGAGTGACAGAATTAGTGAATTTGCAATTTCATTAGGAGATAACTCAATTTTGTTTTACTTTTATAAGTTGGCATACTGAAAAAATTTGAACTTTTATAGATGAGAAGATTAACACACTTCGACATGTGGTTTCATAATCAGCCTCATCCTAATCCTTGATTTACCTGATGTTGGCCCCTTATATTATGTTGTACTCGAATTCTCCTACATCAATAAGGTGTGGAAGACTGATCTTATATAATCATAGACAATTTTTATCTCATGAGCTAAATTTTTAATCAAGTTGCACAATCTTTTATTAAGAAATTCATTACCGATGTACTTATTGTTTTCCTTCATCAATATGTGAAGGGTCAAACTATTACCCATTTCCTCCCTTCAAAAGCATATTACAGACTCTGTTCCCTTTCCATCAAAATTAGTTTTATCTTTACAACTTGGATGTTATTGCAAAGCAATAACTGGACTACATATTCTACATGCTTACTTTTTTGTTTCTGAAATAACTTTCATCAACTAGCACCAGTTTGATGTAGACCTTTAGAAGTAATTTGTCAAATCTATATAATTCAGGGGAATAAAAGAGCGACATGCTATATTATTTTTTATCGGAAGGAACACTTCTTTTCACATAGATATCATCAGCCCAAATTTTGATGGGCTGAAATAAGTAGGTCAGAGCCAATAAATGGATGGATCAATACTCAAAAATTTGAACAAGTTATAATTTCATGTGCTAGTTTTGTCCCATCTAGTACCACATATTTCCAACTCAAGCATATAGAATAGTGTGTCAAGAAAATGTGCATGTTCATTAATTCATCAAACATTGCAAGCTATAGGTTATAAGTGTATATATTCTCCTTTTGTTTCAATTTATTAGAGCATGTTAGGTATGCAGTTTTATCTGCACTGAAAATGGGCGAGAAATATTAGTGAGCTGACATAACTCTCTTGGTAAATCAGTATAGTTCTTCAATAATGTAAAGTACAAAGAGCATTAAAAATAGCAACATGGAAGTGTAGAGCGAGATCGACAGATTCCATACCACTTGGACTGGGTTGAGAAACTTTGAGCAATGAGCCTCTCATGTTTTCCTCAAGACCATGAAGGTGTTCATAGTTCCACTTCAGAGGCTGCAGAGTTTGGGCGTAGAAGAGAGTCATAAACACTGGAATCGAGGCGATTAATCTTCTTCATAATCTCGCAGAACTTCTCAACTCTAACAGGGTCATTATTGTCGTCCTCAAAATAAGCTAGAAACATCTTGATGGATTCATCCTTAGGAAACCAAACTTTTTTCTTAGGATTTGCCTTGCTGGCACCCATCTCCAAATACTTCAGAGCAAAGTCTATCTGCGAATTTTTTATATAGAAATTTGTGAATGCATCGTAAGTCCTTAAGTTGGGTTCAACGCCTTGTTTCAACACATTCTGATAAAGCAAATTTGCTTCTTCGATCATATTTCTGTCAAGATAGGACTCCATCATCACATTTGAAACTCTGATGTCATAGAATTTACAACCTGACTCCCATTCTCTAAAACGTTTCTCAAGGGTTTCCGAGTCCCCCAGTTTGGATAGAGCCAAAAGCACGATGAGATAGCTAAACTTGCTGGGAGTTGGGAAAACTGACTTTAGTAATTCCCATGAGCGATTGACTCCTGATGGATTAGATGTTTTCTGATATAATGTGATTAAGGTATGGAAAGCTTCACGGTCATGCATATCTTTCATTTTCTCCATCTTTTGGAGAATATCATTCGCCTTATCAAGGTAGCCGGTATTGATATATATCCCAGCTAGGTTTCCATATGTGAGCCAGTCAAACTTTACCTGATGCTTTTCCATCTTTTCAACAACAGCCTCAACTGATACTATATCCTTCACTAAAGCATAACTGTTCATCAACTGATTATAGGTGAACATATCAACTGCAATATTTCTCTGCTCCATTTCTTGAACCAGTGCAGAGACTTTTTCAGGCTGGCCATTTCTTAAATGAAGAGATATCACATTGTTATAATTTAAAGTAGATGTAAAATTAAGCTCCTTCATCTTCTCAAAAAGCTTTGACACTTTATCAAACATTTTCTGCCTGCAATAAGAGCTGAGAAGTGCTCC
Source organism: Solanum tuberosum (assembly GCF_000226075.1). Taxonomy (NCBI): domain Eukaryota; kingdom Viridiplantae; phylum Streptophyta; class Magnoliopsida; order Solanales; family Solanaceae; genus Solanum; species Solanum tuberosum. The sequence goes on along the minus strand of NW_006238985.1, from coordinate 1,379,432 downwards.
ATAGGTCTTACTAGTTTTTTCAGATTCTTGCAGGCTGTCAAAATACATTTCGGCTGAATCTGTTCCCTTTGTGTTGGCAAGAAGGTGTATCCGTATTGCCCGATCACCATTGCTGATCATAATTTTGCTGCTTTCCATCCATTCAGACAGCTGCATTTGGAAGTTCATTGATTAAGACAATATGTCCAAAACAAAAACAGCAGCTTATGTAATTGAAGGGTAAAAGAAAAGGAGATCAACTTCGATAAGACTATTATATGATTCATGAAACAAGAATAGTTTGAATAGCACCAGTCACTGTAATATAGCCAATTCAAACAAGGGTCATTGAATTGAATTGGATAGAGTCATTGAATACAGCAGACAGTCTAAAAAATTGGACTAAAGCCAATACAAACAAATCTTCTGTTGTGATTATGAAACAACTATTTGCCCAATCATAGCATATTCATTCATTATTAACTTGTCAAGACCAAGACACTAAATAAAAAACACGATATTACGAGCAAAAAATTTGTATGTCAACTCAAGTTCAGATTATGACACATAAACGATATAGCTTAAACTATCAGTATTCTTAATTTCCCCTGAACTTGGCTATTTGATAGTCTTTACCCCTAGATGTTGATGTGGCAAAGAGAACGACTATTCTCTTTTAGGTGAGTCGGGATTGAAACACTCAAGCTCTTCAAAGTCTACTTGTGGGATTACACTAAGTGTGATGTTGTTCTTTGTCAATCACTTTCCTTTTCCATTCTGATCAAATCGAGGTTCAATTCCACAATAGTTCTCACAAATGCATTGACACTATGCAAGTCATAGAATATTCCCCAATTTCCACTTTTAGTTGGAACTTGTACTCCTAGTTGACTAGGCACAATAGTTTATGAGCGAAATTAACTTGATTTATATCTTGTTAATGAGAGATTTATAGCAGGTTAAGGAATTACTATCTGAAGCAAAAATGTTATATTGGAGACAATAAGTCAACAAGCATATTTATTTGAGACTCCAACTATTGTTAGTGTAATGAATATTTGACAAAACCACTCTGAATCGCAAACAAAGAGAAAAGCAATGAAGAACTAGAAAAAACTTACAAATTTGTAACACTAAATGTTTCAAGGAAAACTCAATTGGAAAACACTAAATGACTTGTGGAAGTCATTTTTTCTTTGTATTCTTAGTATGCTTCACCATTCCGATCAACACTTCGACATTACAATCCATCTTAAATAATCATAATAAACATTTTTCAGAAAATATTTTCCATTCAACAAACAAACAGTGGAAATGAAAAAAGAAATTGCAGGAAAAACATCTCCATGGAAAATGTAAACTTTATCATCGTAAATACTTAATTGAGTTACTTAGAGAGAAAAAAAAAACATGCTCAGAGATGAAAGATAGATACCTGAAGGGCAAGATCAAACCTATCGGTTCTACGGAGATTGTTGATACAGCCAATAATGTCTAGCTTTTGTATGGATTCCCCTTCGTTATCCAATTTGTTTAAAGCATCTTTGAAGTTAGATTCAGAGTCTGCTCTATTGATAAGGTCCGACAATTTCCGGCGACCGTCGCTTATTCGTTTTCTTTGGCTGATGGACGGCGTTGATACGGTCTCCGCCACCGCCGTTTCTGTTGAGAAACATCGGCGATAAGTTGTTGATCGGAGAAGCTTCAAACAGATAGCTTTGCTCACCATTTCTTTTGTGGTGAAGTAAGATGGATGAAGAAGAAAGGGTTTAACTAGGGTTTATAACTAAGAAGAAATGTTTCACTTTCACGGCTACAAAAATTGAAAAAGAATATACAAAAATTAACCAATACACTTGTGGAAAATAAGAGACCAATATGAATTTTAAAAACTTTCAATTAGGTTGAAGATTATTTGACTTTTTCAAAAAAAATATATCTCAATAAATATTCAATCTTTTGAAATTCATTCAAAAATAGTAAAAATATAGGATAGTAAAAAAAAAAACATTTATGCGATACCCATTGATTCAAATTCAACCACATTCGTACTTTTACTTCAAAACTTACATTTTCTAAAATCTTATAATCCTAATTCCTATGGAAGAATCCTATATAAGATTTATGTGTCAATACAAATTTTTGAAAACTCCTAATGCATTGTTATTGTGTTATTATTGTCATCTCTATCATTGCATGTGGTCATTGTCTATTTATCATTGCAATTGAAATTATTATTGTATTCTATGAGCGTATGATATGCTCAAATGAAATGATACAAATCAATAATTATATCAAAAAATTCATATTGAGAAAATACATAAAAATTCTCCTAAACTTGGCAGCATAACTTACTTTAACACTTAAATTATACGGGTGTTTAAATACCTCCCTTAACATCTTTCAAGTGATTAAAAACACCTCCTAAGGGATGATGTGGCAGAGAGAGTGAGTGCACTCTCCTAAAAGTGCGTGAAAAAAAAGCTGAATTTTTAAATTCCTACATGTGACCTTTTTTTATTGGCCAATACATAACAAATTATTTAAATAGTTTTTTTTATATATTAAATCTTTAAAATATGTAAAAAAAAATTAAGAGGTAAATGAAATTAGCAGGTCCCCTTTTTAATTTCTTTAATTTTTATTTTTTTTCATTTTGTTGTCTTCCTCAATACACATCTTTCTCCATTGAAACATCTCCTCCTCCATCTTCATCCCCACCTCTATTCACTATTTTGATTTCACTAGTCTTTTACTAATCCATAAAATTCAATACCAATGTCATTTTATTGACGTCGATTTCACTCTATAATTGGTGTCGATTTGGCAAATGTAAATTTTCTTAAATTTTGAGTGACCCATTTTGATTTCTAGATCATTCAAACATTGCTCATAAAATTTATATTTTTTGGATCAACTTTCTTATGCAATCTTCATTTCTTATTTGAGTTGTCAAGAAAAATTGACTTTCAAAAAAATTCATTCTCCAAGAGAGTAAATTCGTTGGGAGGGTTCGAAGAAGATAATGTGAATTTCTTCTTTAAAGTAATTTTATTGGCCAATATATAACAAATTATTTAAATAGTTTTTTTTATATATTAAATCTTTAAAATATGTAAAAAAAAATTAAGAGGTAAATGAAATTAGCAGGTCCCCTTTTTAATTTCTTTAATTTTTATTTTTTTTCATTTTGTTGTCTTCCTCAATACACATCTTTCTCCATTGAAACATCTCCTCCTCCATCTTCATCCCCACCTCTATTCACTATTTTGATTTCACTAGTCTTTTACTAATCCATAAAATTCAATACCAATGTCATTTTATTGACGTCGATTTCACTCTATAATTGGTGTCGATTTGGCAAATGTAAATTTTCTTAAATTTTGAGTGACCCATTTTGATTTCTAGATCATTCAAACATTGCTCATAAAATTTATATTTTTTTGGATCAACTTTCAGAAAAGTAACATAAAATTTATATTTTTTTGGATCAACTTTCTTATGCAATCTTCATTTCTTATTTGAGTTGTCAAGAAAAATTGACTTTCAAAAAAATTCATTCTCCAAGAGAGTAAATTCGTTGGGAGGGTTCGAAGAAGATAATGTGAATTTTCTTCTTTAAAGTGACTTAAAAAATTGTTGAATAGTGAAGAAGAAGAAGAAGAAGAAGAAGAAAAGAAAGTATTGAAGGTTGGAATAATGGTAAACAACAAGGAAGAAGAAAGAGGGGGGGGATATGCATTTATAAATTAATCAATTGATATAATTAATTTTAAAAAGTGTTTAAGAAGAAATAGTGAATAAGTAAAAAAGAAATAAAAATTAATGACATGGTGCCTACGTGGTTATGATGTGGCACTTACGTGGCTATGATGTGGCGGATGATAGTGGTGTTATAGTCTCATGGTGGAAAAAAAATCACTTCAAAGATGTTAAGGAGGTATTTAAACGCCCGTGTAGTTTAAGTACTAAAGCAAGTTATCCGACCAAGTTCAGGGTTTTTTTTATGTATTTTCTCTTAAATATTTTATAAAATATGTGATTGTTAGTTTAATTATTATTATATGTAAAGCTGTCAAAAAGGGTCGGCCCAGCCCCACCTGGCCCAAGCCTTACGGGCCAAGGAATTTGAAGGGCTAGGGCGGGCTAACCCTTCTTTTTATTTTATTTTTTATTTTTTTTCTTTTCAAACCTGTAATTCTATAACATCAAAAAAATGAGAAGCTTTTCAAATCAAATATGACAAACAATGGTGTTGTTTCAATAACATTAGCAAAAAATTAGTGTAATTAACATGTATCTCGCATACCAGATATGCGAGTGAGATAAGAGAGTGACAAGCAAGATGGGAGGGAGGGGAGGGTGCGAGATTTGTATATGTATCCTAGATACATGCGAATCTACTTTGATGGAATGTATCTATAACAAATTAACCTAATTTTGAGACCATATATTCTGAGATACATGTATCTAGATACAAAGATTCATAATATTACAACATAGCGTGTATTTAAATTATTAGATTATATACTAGTGAGATTATTGTAAATTACTCTTGAATAAAAAGTTTTGGCCCATGGGCCGACCCCGGCTCAACCCCGATCAAGCCTCAAGGGCCAAGGGCTTATAAGCTCTAATTTTAAATAGGCTTGAAAAATCCTATCCCAACCCTACCCTAATAACGTGTAGGATTGGGCCGACCCCATGGACTAAGCCCATTTTGACGGCTCTAATTATATGTTAACTTGATATCACAAGTCTTGCTCTACTAGTAATAGATTATATAGTCCACCCATATATCCCTAGTAATTGGGGTTGTTAATGGTATAGTTTGACTAGTTATTTTTATAGAAATAGTTATATTGATTTTGATTATTTTATTTCGTTCAATCAAATTATACATTACAAAATTGTCTTATCATATTGATTTATTTTTATATTGGTACAATTTGATTATTTTTCAATATGTTTTTATAAATATCATGTAAGAGTCACAAGTAAAAGTTAGAACACAAAACATTGCATACTTTCACAAGACTTTGACAAAACTCTCTAAATATATTGAATGTAGTCAATCATTTTGAGGTCATGAGAACAAAGAGTCATAGAGATGTGAGAAGTTTTGCTTTCGCTATCGACTGACCGTCCTATTAGCAGTGCTATACTAGATTGGCACCCTAACTGATACCTATACAACTAAATATTTTTATTGTTTAAAAACTGATGAATACAGAAAACATGAATTATAACATTAATAGAGATTCATCTCACTATTTTACAGCTATATATATTTATTTATTTTAAAAAATCAAATTTAAATAAACACAAAAAATCTAGATCATATGAGTGAAAATAAATTAATCAAAATATGATTACTAAGCTTAAGTGTTTAATACTAGAAATTAATTCATAAAGGATAAATATCTAACACTTTATAACTTGTTATTCATGAATAGTGCAATGCATCATAACTTACTACTCAACACTAATAATTGATAGATGAATCCCGATTCTAAGGACATGTTAAGAGTCGTTTGGTAAAGTATATTAGCAAAAATTATGCATGCATTAACTTTATGTACTAGTAGTCCTTTGTTTGGTACATTTTTTCATTCTATGTATGAGCATTAATTATGCACTCTATTGTATAAAGACTCAATTACCCTTCAAAAGTACTTTTACATCTTTTCCACCATAATCTTGGAGGACATTTTAGTAAATAAATTTTTGTATATAATACATATTATTTTTAATACACCAAGCCAAACAATACATAAAAAATAATGGCATAATACATATATTGGACCCTAAACTTGGCTTCATATTTTAACTTTGACCTCCAATTTTCATAGTGCACAAATAGGCACTTTAGCTATCCTACCTTTAAATAAATAAAAACACGATTTTCGGAGCCAAAGAGCGTGAAATGCAAACGCTCCAACGTGTATTAGTGAGCCACTCAATGGCTACCAACTAATTAAATATTTTACACGTCCATTTTAGAACTAAAAAAAATTAAAATTAATTTCAATTAATATACAAGAGTTAAAACATTTCATCAGTTCATTTCACCCGATTGTGAATCAAAATCATCTCAAACCTAAGTTATCAGGGGAATCAAAATCTGGGAATTAAAGGGGAAAATCGTTCAAAATTTATGCTGAACCTGATGATCAACTGTTCATCTTCCTCGATTTAGTTCAGGTATGCCTCGATTTTGCCCTTTTGAAAGTTTATCTTTGATACAAAGTAGAATCTTTTTGTCACAATGAGTGTAAAATCGTTATTTTCTTACAACTTTATACAAATGGGTCATATTATAGCTATTTTTCACCATGGAGGTCGCTTTTATAAAGGTCAATATTGTAACATCCCGACTTTCCAAAACGTCTAAATTAACTCGTATCTTCATGGAAAGACAAAGAAGGTGAGTAATAAATTAAAAATGATGTGATATGTCATATTTTAAGTGTTCAAGGGTTGTATCTCAAGTTTTGAAGTTAAGTAAGTGGCAAAATAAAGTTGGCGAAAGTTATCGTAAGTTCCTTTTTAAAGATTTGTCTAAAATTTGGGTCAAATGTTTTGGATATTTTCTTCCAATATATAAAGATATAGAAGGCCTATCACCCATTAAATCGAAGGCCTACGAGTCTAGTTTGCAATGCACAAAACCCTGTATCAAACCGACATCATAGCAAAAAGTTATGAGGGTTTTACTAGGGACTGACGGGGCAGAATCCGAGTCGGGTAAAAAATATGATATGTCAGCTTATTTAACGTTTTAAGCCATGAAAACATTCCATTTCAGTTCCAAACCAGAGAGAGAGTTTCTATGGAGTTCTAGCATGATGAAGGTTAGTTTTTGACGATTTCTACCATTAAACATTGCCCCCGTTCCCAGAAACGTAATCCCTACACGTGACAATCGTTTTTCCCTTCTATTAGCTGCGTTTGGAGCTGATTTTGAAGATATAAATTTGTAGTTATTGGTGTTTCTTCAAGGTTTACACTTGGTTAACTAAGGTAATCATTTCGGGACTCTTTTATGGTTATTTTTATGAATTTCTGCGGACGTTTCGACAAGTTGGGGCAATATGGAAAATCTGCCGATTTAAGATTAATTATGAACTGTTTATATGTGCGTACCAGCTGTGTATATATAGTATTTGCGAAGCTTAAGACATAAGGAACAACTTTCGTAAAGGAACTACGGTCTTTTGAGCGTTCATTGAAAAGGTATGTTAAGGCTATTCCCTACTTACGACATGTTTCCTTAAAGTTTAGGAGCAATGTAATTGGATTGTTATCTTTGTTACACATGTAGCCATTATTGTTGATTGTTGGCTGCTCGAGTTGATATAATCATCCCTTATCGTGATTCATATTCAGTTAGTAGCGTCCATGTGTTGGACACGACTTAAATTGTTATTATTGCCCTTGGGGCTATTGTGGTTAGCTGCAGGATTGTGATATATGCCTAGAAGGGCTATGTTCTGCCTACAAGGTTATATGGATGCCTAAAAGGACTATGAGTTGCCTACGGGGCTATATTGATGCCTAGAAGGACTATGAGTTGCCTACAGGGCTATATTGATGCCTAAGAAGACTATGTGCTTCATACAGGTCCATGTTGTTGCCTAAGAGGACTATAAGTTGTCTATAAGCTATGTTGATGCCTAAGAGAGCTATGTGTTGCCTACGTAGCTATATTAATGCCTAAGAGGGCTATGTGACTGCCTACGGGGTTAAAGGACTACCGATAGGGGTATATAGGCTGATTGGCACCTTCCGGGCTTATGGGGGCATGAGTAAGTGGTCTTGTGTGTTGTTTGTACCTGCCGAGCTTATGAGGGCTTGGGTAGGTTGCTGTTTTATTATTTTTGAAAAGTTTAGATTTAGGACCATGTCAATACACTTATCTTATCCTCGATTTATTTATCAGATTATTCCAGTATATCAGGATACCTCCTCATAGTCTATTGTCTTTCATACTCTGTACATTATTTTGTACTGACGCCCCATTGCCTTGGGGGCGCTGCATTAATGCATGTAGGTCCTAACAGACGACCGAGTAGACCTCCTCAGTAGTAGGATTGACTTTTATCCGGTTGGCTAGCCCTTTCCTTCGGAGCTGCCAAAGTTGGAGGTTTGTTACCTTTTGTTGTATATATCTTTATGGGTAAGCTGGCCCCCTGTCCCGCTAATCCTTACTACTCTTAGAGGCTTGCAGACTAGTGTGTGGGGTGTATAGCTACGTTATGGACATACTGACCTATGTTGTTAGTTTGCTGAAGCTTGTGAGCTGTTTGATGTATTGTAATGATATATACCTGCTTTAATTTTGGTATAGATATCATAGTGGCCTCGACTGCCCAATCAGGACTTCTGTGCTAGTTGGCTATTTATTTATATGATCTCCTGAGAGTAGTTGTTTCTTTTATAGATCAGTTGACAGGGGCCTTGCCGGCCAAGGGCTTAGTTTTAAGTCGAGATATACTTGTTTGTTTTCTTGATTGTGTGTGGCTGTCATGCGCTAGTAGCAAATGGGTCAGCAAGGTCCGCTCGGGCTTGAGTTTTGGCATTAGGAGCAGTTGCGCCCCTTAAGTTTGGGGCGTGACAAATATGTGTCGAAATTGGGAAATATCGTATTTAGCATAGATAAGGACCACTTCTCTTTGACCGAACTAAAAACGTATGCAAAAGACATTGGGTATGATGAAGTTGATGCTTTTTTTACTGAAGACCCTATTACCCATAATTTTGTCAAGTTAGAAAGTGACAGCCAACTATATAACTTTGTTAAATATTTGTGGAGTGGGTCATCTTTTAAGTTGTTTTTGAAGCATATGACTGTTAAAGAAGGGGGGTCCACTGCTACAACTACTTTGGGACCATTTTCTGTTGAAAAAAATAATCAAGTATTAGGAAATTGCTCTAGGGTTTCACACACTGAGCATGATATAAATGGGGTAGGTGAAGTTGAACAACCATTAGAGGAAGAAATTGGTGATTCTCTTGACTTTGAAGAGGATGACTTAGATGATGTTCCAGATCAGGATGATAGTGAAGTTGATGAAGAACTGAGAGCTTTTAGAGAAAAACTTAGGGAAGACGAAAAAAATAAAGCTGCAAAGCAAAAAAAGAAAACTAAAAAACCCTCAAAGGATCAAGGTGTTGAGCTTGGAAAAGTTGGCATAGATAAGGGATTTGAGAATATCTTCACCAATAAGGCAGCCAAATATAATGGGAAATTGGGAGGTGATGAAGTGTTTATTGATTCATCAGATGAACCAAGTGAAAATAGTGATGATGAGCTAGATATTTTAGCACAACCAGGTGTTGATTTACCTTCAAAAAGAAAAAACAACAAACTAAGGTATGATTCTTCTTCTTCCATTTCTTTCTTTGAGTTGGGTATGATATTTGAGAGTGCAACTCAATTTAGAAAGGTTGTTGTTGATTATGTTGTTCAACATAAGATTCAGTTAAGGCTTAAACCCAATGAACCTCATAATATTAGGGTAAAATGTGAAGAAAAGTGTAAATGAAAAATCTTTGCAAGCTTGGATAAAGATTCTAGAATTTTTTTAGTAAAAAAATACTATCCTGCTTATAGATGTATTTTAAAGAATAGGAACAGGTTGTGCACAGCCAAATATGTGGAAATAAAGATGAGGGATAGAATTATATCTCAGCCTGATATGAGAGTTCATAAGTTTCAAGAGACACTAAGAAAAGAATGGGGTTTAAAAGTGGGAAGATCAATATGTTACAGGGAAAAAATGAATGTTATTGTCAAGTTCTTGTGTGATTGGAAGCTTGAGTTTTCAAGGTTGTTAGACTATGCTGATATGATTAAGAGTACAAATCCTAGGAGTTCTTGTTGGGTTAGAACTGATAATGAAACAGTCCCTGGCTTACTCTTGTTTAAATATTTCTATGTTTGTTTTGCTACATTGAAAAATGGATGGCTGGAAGGTTGTAGGAAGATTATAGGATTGGATGGATGCTTTCTGAAAGGTGCTTGTAGATGAGAATTATTAGTGGCTGTTGGAAAAAATGGAAACAATCAACTGTATCCAATAGCTTGGGTAGTGGTTGATCAAGAAACTAAACACTCTTGAAGTTGGTTCTTAAGCTATCTCATTGAAAACTTGCAACTTGGTGATGGAAGTGGCATAACAGTCATGTCTGACATGCAAAAGGTATTTATTCTGACTTTGTTTATTTATGTTAGTTACTGCCTTGTGTTACTGTCTTTTGGGTATTTACTGTTGTTGAAATTTGTGGATATTGTTAGTGTGTGAAGTAACAACAAGACCCTAAGAAATATTAAATCATTTATACTTGTGTTAAAGATTTCTTTGTTTATTTTTGTTAGTTACTGTCAATGCCTGTTGTTAGTGTGTGAAGTAACTGTCAAGTTTCATTTAGTGTGTGAAGTAATTGTCAAGTTTCATTTAGTGTGTGAAGTAAGTGAAAGGTGCTAATAAATGCCTTAAAATTGTTTATTTTTGTTAGTTATTGCCACTGTTTGTGAATGTTGTTAATGTGTGAAGTAAGTGATGTTGTTAGTGTGTGAAGTAAGTGAAGTTAGTTACTGACAATGCCTGTGGATGTTGTTAGTGTGTGAAGTAAGTGATTTTGTTAGTGTGTCTTAAAGTTATTGATTTAATATTTCTTAGGGTCTTGAGGTAGCAGTTGAAGTCTTACTTCCTAATGCTGAAAGAAGAATGCGTGCAAGACATATTTGGGTAAACTAGCAAAAAAGATGGAGAGGTGAGAAAATGAGAAAATCATTTTGGATGTGTGCCAAAGCTAGTTTTGAGGTTAAATTGAGAGATGAGTTTGAATATATGGGAAAATTGGGTGATAGAATATGTGAGGCATTGCTTGGATATAACAAAGAATACTGGTGTAGAGCTTTATTTAGTGAAAGATCAAAGTGTGATGTGGTGAAAAATAATATGTGTGAAACATTTAATTCACGGATTGTTGGTCCTAGACATAAATCTGTGATTAGTATGCCTGAAGATATTAGACATAAAATGATGGATAGGCATTGAGATATGATTAAGTTTGCAGATACTTGGATCAGTGATATTTCACCTATGGCAAGACTGATTTTAGAAGAAAACAAAGAGATTGGCAGGACACTAGGGGTTAATTGGAATCATGATATTGGATTTGAAATCCAAGAAGGAGAGTATAGACACATAATTGATATGACTAGAAAGACATGTAGCTGTATGCTGTGGCAGTTGAGGGGCATACCTTGCCAACATGCAATTTGTGCCTTATATCACATTGTGCAAGAACCAGAAGATTATGTGGAACATTGGTACATATAAGATACATTCCTAAGTGCTTATAAGTACTTTTTACAACCCATCTCCAATATGATAATGTGGCCTGACACTAATAACCCACCAGTTGAGCCTTCTGAAGTGAAGCCAATGCCTGGAAGACCAGGTAGATGTAGAAGAAAAGATAAAGATGAACCAAGAAAAAAGAAGTGGGGGAAAACATCAAAGAATGGAGTGAAGATGTCATGTTCCAAATGCCATCAAGTTGGGCATAACAAAAGAACTTGTAAATCAATGGTAAGCATTTTTGTCTTTCTTTTAAGTTTTACTCAGTTTTATACTTCTAATTTTGTGTCTTTACAGCCCACACAACAGCCTATAAGGCCCTTTCAACAACCACCAGTAAGGCAGACTTCACAACCACCAGTGAGGCAGCCTAGCACTGAAAATGCCTCTTCTTTATGTGCAGATACTTCAAAGGTTAAAAGAAGGAAAAAAAAGCAGCCAACTGCAAGGGCAACATCTTCTTCAACTGCATGTACATCATCTTTTTCAGTTGGAATGCCACCACCTTCTTCAGTTGGAAGAAAAAGAACAAGAGATGTGGGATTTGGTGTTTACACATATATACAAACTGGAAGACAAGTGATTAACGTATGTATATTGCCTTCTTTAATTGATTTTCTTACATCTTTATTTAGGTATACTAAATAATGTCCTATGGATTATGCAGCCAGGAAGATCAAGTGAAAGGGTTATCTCAAGTGGGTCTGGGGTAGCGTTTAAAAATGCATCACAAACAATTGATCTTGGATTCAAGCCACCTGATTTGAAATGAAAAGGAAAAAATGCAATGACTGGAAATCAACTTCAACAATTGTCAAAGAAAAACGTGCAAAGCAAATCCAAGGGCAAATGGGTTCCATAAGAGTTTAAATTGTTAGTGATGTGGATAAATGTTGATCTAGGAGGTCTTTGTTTTTATTTATTTTGATAACTGTTTGCAAAGGCATACTTTAATTATTGATCATTTTGATGTATTTTGGGTTATTTTGATGTATGTTGCATAGACAAATCTTTGGAGGTTATTTAATTGTCCTAGTTTAATGGATGTTAAGTTATGTTTTGTGATGTCTTTTGGTGTTTGTTATGATTGATGTTAGGCAGCCTTGATGTTAGGTGTTTACTGTGTATGAAATGTGTGAATCATGCTAGTATATTGAAGTAATGTCCTCGTAAGTTGTAAAAGTGATGAATATTGAGGCCAATGTTGAGAGACAAATTGTTGCCAACTCTAAAATAGTACATTTCAATCCATTACTTTGATTGCTTACAATAGATATTGGCAGCCACTAACCCATAAAGAAAACTATATTACGAACAAAATGATTCTGGCATAACTTTTTCAACCAATCTACATAACATTTACTACATAAAGAACTCTCTATAAATCCAAGATAGTATCACAATGATCAACAAAACTTGATATTTCCTCCTAATCTTTTCCTTTTCTCCATCATGTTTTTTTATCCTCTTTTATAATCCCGAAATAGCAATTCTAGCGTGTTCAGTATAATCAAGTTCACACCACCTAAAAACTTGCATCCAACCTGTTTAAGAAGAACAAATTCACTATTAAAATTGAATCTTGAGAACTAAAATTTAAACAAAAAAATATGTTTTAAATGGAACCATACCCGACCATCTTCACATCCAAGAAACCAACGACCTGGATTGTTTGCAGACCAAGAAATCTTCATTATAGCTATTTTTCCACAATGACAAAAAAAATTTAGAAGCAATTTGCACTAAATATGATTACAAATCTTTTTAAAGAGAGGAAAAAATCTTGGTTTGAAATAGGAGGAAAGAGAAATGAGATTTTGATTTGGAAATATAAAGATATATATAAAAGGGATTCATTAAGGGTAGAATTGTCATTTCAGCATTTTTTTACCGTTGTGGGCCTCGAAAATTACTCCTAACTCGCGCAAAATATGTGTCATGCGTTTGGCCAGGTAGGACTCACGTGTTTATTTATTAAAAGGTTGGATAATTAAAGTGCATGTTTGTGCACTATGAAAGTTGGAGGTCAAAGTTAAAATTTGAAGCCAAGTTTAGGGTCCAATATATGTATTATGCCAAAAATAATTTATGCATAACTAATGCAAACATTACTAATGCAACTATTACTAATACACTCTATTGAACATTATTTTTATACACTCTACCAAACAACCCCTTAAAGGCTTACTAATAATGGATAGATGAATTCCTCTAGTACTCGAAGTTTCTAAATAAAGAATTTTAAAATTAGTCCCTCCGTCCACTTTTAATTGTCATAATTTTCTTTTTTAGAATCAAACTATAAGAACTTTGACTACAATTTATGATGAATTTTTTCAACATATCGATATGCAAAAAATTGCAATTTATAGTACTTTTCATATAGCTTTTGAATATAATTTATTTTGTTTAAAATATCGATATAATTTAATCTAATTTAACTTTAAAAATTAGTCAAATTGACTTTCGAAAAACACAACATGACAATTAAAAATGGACGGAGAGAGTATATATCAACCTTCTCAAATATGACAAGTCTTTCTATAGATAGTAGATTTCACTAGTTTTAAAAGTATCCCACCTTTTATATAAGATGAATCACGTACGCACTTCTTTGTAGATTGACTTAAAAGTTGGTCAAACCTATTTTTAAATTATTTTTAACTTTGAAAGTGTTTGACAAGGTTAAAATAGGTATAATACATCAACTTAACTTGACTTCAGTGGATAACTATGCCCTCCAACTTTGAGTGTGCACAAGTAAACACTTAAATTTGTATAACATTGAACAAGTAGACACACATGTTCTACATGACATATTATATGTAGGATGCCACGTAGGACACAAAATTGCCATGTAGGACGAATGTGTTCATTTGTTCAATTTTATACAAGTTTAAGTGCCTACTTGTGCACACCCAAAGTTAAAGGTCATAGTTGTTAGCTGATGTCAAGTTAAGGGTCATGTTTTTGTATTATGCTTTAAAAATAACTTAAAATGACTTAAAAACTAAAAGTAGGTCTCCCCCTACTTTTTATTTTTGAAGTAAAAGTTATTTAAGTTTTTTTTTTAACTTAATTTTTTTTTTAAGTCATTCCAAACGGACTCTAATAAATTTGTCCCTTTCTAAAGCACATTTATCATAAAACACTCTCAAAGTCCTTGTATTGAATTATATTCATTTTAGCAAGAATTACAGAAATCTCATCTTTTAGTTTACTTATTATCATTATCCCCTATAAGTTTTACAAATTTCCAAAATCCCTCATTTTCGCGCATCAGATTAGTGTATCTCGCGCATCAGATTAATGTATCAGCGCTTATATTATTGTATCTCGCGCATCAGATTAGTGTATCATGTATAAAATGTAATGTATCTTACTTAACGATTAATGTATCTCGCGCATCAGATTAATGTATCAGCGCTTATATTATTGTATCTCGCGCATCAGATTAGTGTATCATGTATAAAATGTAATGTATCTTACTTAACGATTAATGTATCTCGCGCATCAGATTAATGTATCAGCGCTTATATTATTGTATCTCGCGCATCAGATTAGTGTATCATGTATAAAATGTAATGTATCTTACTTAACGATTAATGTATCTCGCGCATCAGATTAATGTATCAGCGCTTATATTATTGTATCTCGCGCATCAGATTAGTGTATCATGTATAAAATGTAATGTATCTTACTTAACGATTAATGTATCTCGCGCATCAGATTAATGTATCAGCGCTTATATTATTGTATCTCGCGCATCAGATTAGTGTATCATGTATAAAATGTAATGTATCTTACTTAACGATTAATGTATCTCGCGCATCAGATTAATGTATCAGCGCTTATATTATTGTATCTCGCGCATCAGATTAGTGTATCATGTATAAAATGTAATGTATCTTACTTAACGATTAATGTATCTCGCGCATCAGATTAATGTATCAGCGCTTATATTATTGTATCCGTTTGAGAGATTTCTGTAATTATAAACTTTTAAGGGATAAATTGTAATTTTATCTTAAAAGTATGTGATTTCTGTAATTTGTCCTTTATTTTATGTTAATAATAATAAAAAAAGATCAGGTAAATCCACATATGAATACTACATATACTGTTAATTGAGCCCAGCCCACATAATCTCGAATAGCCCAAAAGATGGGCCTACTCAATGCAGCCCAAACTCTATTTCTTTCAACAGCCCAAGCCTTATTTCCCTTTCCCTTATTTTTTTTCTACTTAAAACCACTATAAACCTCTTATAAACCCTAACCCTAGTCGTGTTCTCTTCCGCTACACTTGAGCAAACATCGGGAGAGATTGAGAAGTGAAATTCCATGGCACTGTATCTATTGTATGAGTCGGCGTCTGGGTACGGTTTGTTTTTGGCTCACGGGATTGATGAGATAGGGCAGAACACGGAGGCGGTTCGGAACTCAATCACTGACCTCAATCGCTTTGGGAAAGTCGTAAAGCTTGAAGCTTTTAACCCTTTTGAGTCTGCCCTTGATGCCCTAAATCAATGCAATGCTGTTTCTGAAGGTCAGCTAGTGTAAATTTTGCTGATGGAATTTGTTTACTTTATTCTTTTTTGGTGTGTATAAGTTATTATGGATATGAGGTCTGCATGTGCGGTTTTAGCGATTTCATTTTAATGGACTTTCAGTTTGTTATAGTTTTGGCTGAGTTAGTGACATATGAGGTCTGCATGTGCGGTTTGTGGTTTCTTTTAAGTGATTTTTCCCCTTGTTCCGAGATTTCCTAGATTTTCAGGCTGTCAAACAATTTTACTTTTGATTGAAGATTATTTTCAATTGGTTGTCTTTTTGTAAGTATTTATGCTAATAAACCTATTTAAAAAATTTAGAATATTAAATATATATGATTTACTTTTTATACATCGACAATGTATTTTTGGTGCTCGAAGTATTAATCATACTTTATTCTCCAGGTAACCAATCCACATTTACTGTTGGTTCTTGTTTTTAAGTAACTTGATAAGTGTTAAAATGCTGAGAAATGTGGTTGCAGCAATGATCTGTCAGGGCGAGCTATTTTTCATTTTTTGTGTTGTTTTAGTTTATTGTTCTGAATGGATTTTTGGAATTGGGGTTACAGGTCAAATGACTGAGGAGCTACAGAACTTCTTGGAGCGTAGTCTCCCAAAAGTCAAGGAGGGTAAGAAAGCTAAGTTCAGCTTAGGATTGGCAGAGCCTAAGCTTGGGTCACATATCCATGAAGTAACTAAGATTCCTTGCCAAAGTAACGAGTTTGTTCTTGAGATTTTGCGTGGAGTACGATTGCATTTTGAGAAGTTCATTGAAAACCTAAAGGTTTGTTCCTTCATTCACTTACCAAACAGTTTATCTTTGCGATATTCCACATTTTGTTTTTTCTTTCATATGTTTGTGTCTGTGGGCCCTTCAATCGATGTTGGCATTTGTTTGGGATAAATGAAGGAACAACTTTTTGCTTTTCACTGATCAACTGCATAAAATGTAAAGACAGGGAATGCACTTCAGCCTGATAAAATTTGGGAATCAGTTACTATTCTTTGTTGCATGATTATTTTACATGTGGCAGTCAGATTTATGTATCTGAAAAGTTTGAAAACGTCTTCAGATAGTTGAATTTTTACTTGATTCTTTTGAACTACTTGTAGCATGGTGATTTGGAGAAAGCCCAACTTGGTCTGAGTCACAGTTACAGCAGAGCAAAGGTCAAGTTCAATGTCAATCGTGTTGACAATATGGTTACTCAGGCAATTGTCCTACTTGATACTCTTGATAAAGATATAAATACCTTTTCCATGAGAGTCAGGTATGTTTTCTCTTTGCCTTATCTAGATCCATGTGTTGTTAGTTTTAACATGACGCAGTCATAGTGCCATACCGTAATCAGTTTGGTATTATATGAAGTTACATTTTTGATGCTTGGTTTGTAGTTTTCAAGTCACATGAATATATGTTTATTCACCTTAGAAGAGAATATGACACATGGTTGTAATTGCATGGACAGTCTGATGCATGATTCTAACGTCCTGGCCATTTCTCTATCAGTTCAATTTATCTCTGTAACTGATATAGTCATGTATCCGATCCAATGTCCTTACATCTGGATGTCTTTCTGCAATATAGATGAATTATATGTTTGTTTTGAATGCTGCTCTCCATTTCAGTCCATTTGATTCCTGTATTGAATGCTTATTGATGCAGAGAGTGGTACTCTTGGCATTTCCCAGAGTTGGTCAAGATTGTCAATGACAATTATCTATATGCCAAGGTTGCAAAATTCGTTGATGACAAATCCCAATTGTCTGAAGACAAAATTTCAGCATTAACTGAAATAGTCGGAGATGAAGATAAAGCAAAAGAAATCGTAGAAGCTGCAAAAGCTTCCATGGGTATGATATTATCCTTTCTCAAGTCATTGAAAGGGTGCTCATTCCTTTTGCTAACGTTTTTGGTTCTAATTCCCAGGCCAGGATTTGTCACCAGTTGACTTGATTAATGTCAAGCTATTTGCACAGAGGGTAATGGACCTTGTTGAATACAGGAAGAATCTTTATGATTATCTTGTCGCCAAAATGCACGACATAGCACCAAATTTGGCTGCTCTGATTGGTGAAGTCGTGGGTGCTCGTTTAATTTCTCATGCTGGTAGTCTCACAAATTTGGCGAAGTGCCCTTCTTCTACCCTTCAGATCCTGGGTGCTGAGAAGGCACTCTTCAGGTGATCTGCACTTATTTAATTTAGTTTGCACTTGCTCTCATTGTCTCATGTTAGGTTTTTCTGGTATATAGATTATTTCATTCAGCTAATGATCCCAACATTTTGTATGATCACATTCTGAGTGTCACTTTCTATAATTTTGTTTCAGGGCCTTGAAAACCAAAGGAAATACACCAAAATATGGACTCATATTCCATTCTTCTTTCATTGGCCGTGCTTCTGCTCGTAATAAAGGTCGAATGGCTCGTTATCTTGCAAACAAGTGTTCTATTGCTTCTCGTCTCGACTGTTTCTTAGGTTAGTCTCTGCAAGACTGGAGGCAAACATTTAATCATTTCATTACCCAGTGGTTTTGTGCAATATCTTATTTTTTCTTTTTCACTTCACTTCCCATATTTTATCCACAGATAAGAGTACTACTACTTTTGGAGAGAAACTCCGTGAACAAGTTGAGGAGCGTCTAGACTTCTATGACAAGGGGGTTGCACCACGAAAAAACCTAGATGTGATGAAAGCTGCTATTGAAACCGTCGAAGATAAAGGTGAGTTTTGGGATCATGAAGCTAGGTATCATATTGAGTTACAATCTTTAGGCCGAACAATCTAAACAAAACATAATGAAATGCTTATTTCGCAAAGTGTACTTGCATGGTGCACATTCTTGATAACTTGTTGCCAGTATGATAAATGTTTTGAATGTTGTGCCATGCTGCTGTTGTACTTGTTCAGTAAGTGCTATCAATGACTGCAGATAGACTATAGGTGTGCTTATTGGCTGAACATAAATTGAAATTCATTCCTGACATTTTTTTTGTTGGTTGTCCTTATTTTGGTTTCTGGATGTATTATTTGTGTGCACTGCAGACACAGAAATGGACGTAGATGAGCTTTCCACAAAGAAAAGCAAGAAAAAGAAATCCAAAGTTGATGTGGTGGAATATGCTCAACCCATGATCGAGGATAAACCACTTGAAACAAATGGTGATGCCTCTGAAGAACCCAAGTCTGAAAAGAAAAAGAAGAAGAAGGAGAAGCGGAAATCAGAACAGGAGGCAGAGCATGAAGAGGATCAGACTGTTGATAATGGTAATGGTGTGCATGAGGATGGAACAGCAAAGAAGAAGAAGAAAAAGAAGAACAAGGAGGACAATGGAGAGGAACTCCAAGCTGCTGTTGAAATTAAAAAGAAGAAAAAGAAGTCCAAAGTCCAAGATGATGAATAAATGTACAATTTTTTTCTAATCTTGGTCTTGTTATTTTGACGGTTATTGGTCACCACCTCTTATAGTGCCTGTATGCTGCTAGGGTAGATTTTTGGCTGTCTTTCAATTTTGCGTGTATCAAACACTCATCTTATTTATTATTATCAGGATGGTCTTATCATGATTCCCTTAGGTGTGCCTTTTTTTCACGTAGATTTTTTTAGTGCATGTCCTCTATGTATTCCTTAAGTGTTCAGCACCAGCAGAACTATACCAGTATCTTTTGTTGCAGGGGAATCTGTTGAGATCATCTGGATATCTGATTTTAAAAAGGTTACTTTTATGCACATTATAGTTGAAGCTCCCTTACCTCGAAATCAACTTGGAGCTAAAACCAAGCTGTTTCAGTAGCAGTGCAATATAAGTGTTAACTCTTTAAGTTCTCATTGTTTTCTGCTTTCCTTGCCACCATCTTCCATAGAGTGTCTTGTTTGTTGTAGTCTTGTTTGCGGGTTTCTAAAAGATAGCTCGATTCTAAATCTGGGTTTTGGTAATATACATCATGTATAGAAGTCTCAAAAGTGTAGCTGTGGATTCGTGATGCGTCAATTACTTTTGAATTGGTTGTCTTTCTCCATTTTGCTAAATTTACACATTGCTAGAAAGTCCAACTCAATACAAGTCTCCAAAGTTATCTCTGGAATCATCATGCCTTACATATAAACATAATTCTTATTTTGATATGCATTTTAGTGTGTATAATGAAAGGTAATTGCCGATTAGTAATAAATTTCTTAGTTATAGTCTGACATATTTCTCTTAAGTGCCTTCTCCATAAATGGCTCATGAGCAGCACGTAAGGAACGATAAGTAGGAGGAAGACGGACAGAAAAAGTATCCTTTGAACTGGCATGTACCAAATTAACATCCCAAAATGGATTGACAATAGCTCTCTCTGCACTTGCATCTTCACAGCCTGGTTTCCCTAGCACTTTTGTCTCTTCAACATGCACAATTTTGATCCCAAATTCCATAACTGTGATTCCATCTCCTGCGGTAACTGTGACCTCTATAACGTCATCACTGCTCAACTGATTCTCGAGTTTCCAATGGCTTAACCACATCATTCCTTCTCTCCCTCCCGGAACTCCATAGAACAAGGGCTGGTAAGACCATATCAGACTCTGAGTTGAGTTATTAACTGTGATGCATGGACAATCAAAAGTTGATTCATATGGTTTATTTTCCACTGGCCGGTAACGAAGTGGTCTTCCTTGAGCTTTGCGTATGGCAAGAGGAGAAATTCTTGGAGGTGGAGTTAGCAGTGGGGGACGGAGAATGCTCGGTGAGAGCCCAATCGTGGAACGCTTGTACACAATGCAAAAACTCAATCCTTCAATTCTGGAATTGCAAGTAGGTACTTTGAAGGATGCACTTGATTCTTTTGTGAACTTTGAGCTAAACCAAGAAGGAACTCTTTCACCTGTAAGAAAAGTGCTAAAGATGCCTGGTTGGTACAGTCCCTGCCAAAAAAGTAACTCATAAAACTTTATATGCTCCTGTCTTCAATTCTATTGCAAGTAGATATTTGCAGGTATAGTTAGCAGGACATACCTGAAGAACAACTTTCTTTGTCTTCCTTGTTGGAGTCCACCCTTTACCGTGTATTCGGTAGTAGCTCAGTATATTAGATGTAAGATTGATCATGACATTGTTCATAGGGGCCAAGTTCCACAAGCCTAGCTTGGAAAGCATCTCTGCCTCAGTATTTCTCAAGGGCTCTAACTTGAAATTTCCATCTATTTCCACTAATTCAACACAATTTGAGACCAGCAAATTCTTCAGACTAGATGATTTAGATTGATATGATATTTTCTCTAACAAGCTGCAGTTAGTAACATTGAGATGTTCTATATTGGGAAGCCCTATGAGAGATTTGAGCTTTTCACAGCCTTCCACTTCTAGCTTCTGAAGTCTAGTAAGATAACTTATGCCCTTTGGTAGACTGCAAATTTTATTTTGGCTCAAATCTAAGTTTTGCAATAACGAGAGGCTATTGAAAGCAACTGGAAAAGTATCATCGGATAGATTACATTTAGCAAGACTCAAAGTAACCAAAGAATTGGGTAAACTAATGTGTGAAACTTTAGGACATATTGTCCCCTTGCACATCCAGGACCGCAGGAATCCATACCACGGTTGGACCTCTTCTGCAGTAGAAACCATTTGATGAACTGCAATTTCATCAGCATAGAGCTCTCTCAGTGAATCTACTTTATCTAGATCCATCGGTACATATTCAAGACTTGAGCAACCAGAGATATTTAGTGTGACCAGACATTTTAGCATGCAAATGCTATCTGGAAGTCTCTGCAGATTTTTGCAATTTTTGAGGTTCAACAGAACAAGTGATTCGAGACATCCAATGGTCTCATGAAGCTCAATTAAGCTTGTACAATATCGAAGGATCAATTTCTCAAGGTTGGGTAGTCCAGAGAAATCAGGTGTTCTTAGAAGCTCGTAGGAATGGCTGAGATCGAAAATCTTCAGATATTTAAGGAACTGAATGACAAAAGATAGAAATGAACACAAAGTTAGACAAAACTAAGTTTCTGCAACACCTTAAAGAATGAAGCACATTATTAGCACACCTTGACTCCATGCCAAATTTTCCTCAATCTGCTACGTTGTAATTCAATCACTACAAGGCTCTCCAGAGGAAAATCAATTGGCATGCATTCTAGTTGCAGCTCTGACCAGCGCAACCATCTTAATCTCTTAGGAAAAACATCAAAAGATCCTTGAAGCTCAACGTGATCGAACTGGAGCAGTCTTAACTTTTGCATTTTTTCAAACACAACAGTTTCCAGAACCAGCTCATTTGTGACTTCTTTGGCATCTGACAAATGCCATTGACCTCTCTGAGGATTAGGATAGTTGAGAAAGTTCTTTGTTTTGTGTTTCTTGAAATCAATGGGAGAAAAGCTTGATCTAATTATGTCATTTTCCTTGAGCATATCCATGTCAAGGATAATGCCCTGAATTGTTTGAGTGGCCTGTTCAGATAGAAGACAGAAAATGATGAATAAAGGCAAAGGTACTCATCTTCAACCCATTTCATTAAACTTAATGAGAACTATGTTAACTACTGAAACAACATGAATAGCTCTAATCTCAACAAAGGATAAGCTATCAGCCATATGAGACAGAATTCCTTACAAGGTTCTGGATTAAGACATTATAGGAATCCTTGGAGCGCCATAGTCTAGAGCGTTTCCCAGGCTCCATTGGTGATTCTTGGCGAACAATGTCTCTTCCCATATCTCGAATCATTTGATGCATAATCAACCTGTTAGACTCACTAATTTTTACAAAATTTCTGTCAACGAGATTCTCTATTCCAATTACAGTGTAAAAGTTGCACCTATTGAGAATAGCTATTACTAAATCTCTGTCCTTCCCAATGAAAAAGCAAGCTAGGTGGAGAAACAAATTTTTATCATGATCATCCTCCAGAGATTCATAACTTATTGCTAATTTCTTGAGAATTTGATGATTCGGAATTGTTTCTAATTTCTGTATTGTACTTCTCCAAATATCTATGTTTCTTCCTGCCAAAGTAGCACCAAGAACTTCAAGTGCTAATGGAAGTCCTCCACAATGGATTGCTACTTGTTCTGAACACACTTCAAAACCTTTAATAGGACAATCTTGACCAAATGCATGCCAACTTAAGAGCTCAACTGATTCATCTCTATTCAAAGCTTCAAACTCGTAAAGCTTATGCACATCAAAAGGCCTAAGCAATCTCTTGTTCCTAGTTGTCACTATGACTTTACTTCCAGGGTATAACAAGTCCTTCATTTCCAGTAGAGCATCCAATTGGTCACGACTATCAACATCATCAAGAACAAGAAGGATTCTTTTACAACTTACAGCATCTCTCATCTCAGTCATTCCCTCGTCCACAGAAAACATAGGTTTCTTCTTTCTCTTGCAAATATCAGAAAGAAATTGCCTTTGAAGAGTAACAAAACCTTTATGGTGTGTTGAATTTTCTCTAATGTTGGACAAAAAGCTGCTACCATCAAACTTACTATAGTTCAAATTATACACATACTTTGCCATTGTTGTCTTGCCTATTCCACCAATGCCACAGATAACAAGAGTGTCAACATCAGTAGATCCATCCTCTAGCCATGAGTTGATCTTTTCAACACGCCGTTCTATTCCAATCAGATGAGGGCAAATATACAGGACTGGCCTGCTCAGTTTATTCTCAACCACTTTAAGGATCTTCTGTATGAATTTTGACTCATGTCTGAAATGTTTTAACAAAATGGAAAAGTAACCAACACAAAGTTATTCTGTGAGTTTGTGGAATCGAGAACTAAATCATGCAACATGAATACTGGGAACACAGACTCCTAATAGAGTGTACAGAAATTGTTATCAGAAAGACTTGAGATAAAGACATGTTAAGTTCCTAAATGAAGGTAAATTATATTTAGCAATGTTAAGTTCCTCTCTCTTTCTAATAAGGATTGCTCCCTATCAAATACTATTTGCTCCAACTCTAACAAAGTAGATACCTTTGCTTAAAATAAACTCATAATGAAACATTTCTCAAAGTGTATTTAAAGTTAATGAGCTCACCCATCAGCTTGGTTCTGTAAGACCATTCCTCCCAAATCTGCAACTTGTTTGAGTGCTTCCTTCCATTTTCTAACCTTAGCTTCTTCATACCTATCAAATGCTTCTCCAATTCTCCCCTTTTGTTTCCTAACATCAGAAGGATCCACATGGTAAAATATTGGCAGAACTGATCTCCTTTTACTACAATTCAAGATCATTACCAACTCATCAAGACACAAACTTGAAGACACATAATCATTTGAAAAGATTATAATTGAAATCCCTGATTCTTCAACACCCTTTCGTAATTTCAATTTGATTTCTTCTCCTCCCTCGTTTCCATCGCCACCTCTTAATGTTACAAAACCTGCTCCAGCTAGAGCTTCGTAGAGATGATCTGCGAAGGTATTGCCTTTGAAACTCAACAACACTTGAGACTTGGATTCACTAGCCATAGAGCAAAGCTCAAGAAACTGGAAATGAGGAGCAAAATTCACAACCAGAGAGATACTACATGGATAAGGAAAGTCAATGTTTTCAACCAAAGAAAAAAACAAGACTTGCAGAATTGCATCACACAGCTTTGGAACTCCATTTGTTTAATAGTAGTACAATGATTGAACCTCCCTCATAGTCAAAGTAACATCGTAATTGAATTTCTTAACTTCCTATTTTTTTCTCCTAAAACATGAAAATTTACAAATTGAAAAAATTATCAAAATATTCTTAATTTCTTATACAATCTAGCAATTCATATCAGATGAGCATCCATAAAGCACATATCTCCGTGTTCGTTTAGTAAATAATTTTTTGCTTTTATTAAAGTAACTAGTTTCTAGACACGCACGTGTGTCTCATGTAATATGTTATAAATTCATTAGGACAATTAAAATTTAATAAAAATATGTGTGTAATGAGTACTAAAATGCAACAATATCAAATAAATGTTATGATAATAATTTATAGAAAATTGAATTAAAAAAATACTAATAGAGAAATTAAAAAATAATAATAACATATGCATCCTTCTTAAGACTTTAATCATAACATTATATAAATGAAAAAAGAAATACAAAATTGGTACATAATTTTCCAAGTTTTTGTCGACACCTTCTCTCATATCTAAGCAAAAGTTAAAAATCTTCTCTATCAAGTCAAATTAAAGCATGAATCAAATAGAAAAAGCACTTCATTTTTGTAAAGTGATATATAATTAGACTAAGGTAGATATATCATATACTT
>NW_006238985.1:1307649-1354187 GCF_000226075.1 Solanum tuberosum | reverse complement strand
GGTACATAATTTTCCAAGTTTTTGTCGACACCTTCTCTCATATCCAATCAAAATTCAAAAGTTTTCTCCATCGAGTCAAACTAAAGCATGAATAAATAGAAAAATTACTTTATTTTCGTAAAGTGATATATAATCAGACTAAGGTAGATATATCATATACTTAGATGTTGACAATAAAATGAAAAAGATAATTTTGGATGTGAGTTTCATGAAACAAAAAAGATGAATTTATATAGATAAAGATAGAGGAATACCAAAAGACATCATAAAATTTTAAATTAAATACTATTTGAAGGTTTCAAAGGGATAAAAGAGAACAACTTTAAGATTATTATATATATGCAACGAACCTCCATTAAAATCTGAAAGAGTATCCTCCTTTGAACACATGAACTCTCCATTTACTCAATGTAATAATTGATTATCACTAATATTTAAGCATGTAAATAACTAAATATTTATAATATTTTAATCTAGTATAGGGGGAAAATGATATTTCAAATTTCAATTACTTTTATTCCCACTTTTAGTAATATATATATAATAACTAATAGAGTAGTAATTCTTTAATATAATCTTTTTCACGTGGTACGAATAATATTTCATAAGAATATAAACTAGTTCTTGCAAAAATTAAAATAATGAGTTCTTTTTAAACAAGAAACTCATGGATCAACTTTTACATTTTAATTTTCTTAAAAATTATGATTTGAATTTGAAATCATCCCAAAATATTCCCACTTAAAAGGAAAATAATACTACTTAAACTGAAAAAGGAACATTTTGGTTGTGATTACCGAGCATAGACTACCTGGGGCTGGGGAGCAAGAAGGTGATTAGGAAGTCGCCACGTGGTTCTCTCAACTATACAGCAACACCGCCGGTTAACGCTCGTACCTCCGTCTCCGATGTTATTAGGGTTCTTGAGGGTTTTATCTCAAGGGTCCTGACAATACCCAGAAGGTAAAGCTTCAATCTTGGCTTTATTTTCTTGGTTCTTTGATGTATTTTCGAGGGATAACGATGATTTAGGGCGATATTTTATTATGAGTTTCCCTTTTTAAAATTAGACTTAAATTCATGGTGAAAGTTCTTGCTTTTGAGTGGAAAGAAGTTGTTCTTAGACTTGAAAGGATACTATGAAGTGTTACACTTTATTGGCTACATTTATCTAGAGTCTTTTATTTTAATTTGGCCTAAAAAATTGGTGTTACTTCGCCAGAATCTTCTGGCTAGCATTTTGCCTAATCTCTCTATTTCTATGGAGAACTTCAGCGGTTTTGGGTTGGGCAACACATTTAGGAAACAGAGAACTGATCTATATCGGCGGCCTCAAAAGGAGTCCCAGTTGAATCTGGATTGTCGTGATAATTCATCCATTTCGTCAACGCCACCATCTGATAGTTTGAGCAAAGTGTCTAGTTGTGATAATGCTGATTATGGTAATATTTCAAGAACATCTTATAGTAACCTCAGTGAAGCTGAGGCTGCCGGTGAGCTTGGTGTCGAAGGTGGTAACTCCGGATACTCCTGTTCCAGTGATACCGAGCAAAAGGATGGTCAGATAGATATGAGTAGATTTAGTGAAGGAGACCTAACAACATCTCGGGCAGAGGATCCCAAAAGCGGAACTGTGATGTGCAGTAACCATTCTGGACTGCCAGGAGTAGTATCAGATGGAGCTGGGAGTGACACCAAAGTCAAGAAAGTGAAACTCAAAGTTGGTGGTGTTACAAGAACAATAAACACTTCTGTTGCCGGATCCTCTTCAACAAAGTCTTCGTCCTCTTCAGATGCCCCTCAAAAATGGCAACCCAAGGTCATTATTTATTTTTCTGTTGTGATAGCTCCTTTATACACATTTGCTTTATCAAACTTTAGAAGTGCATCATACTGATTGGGGATGCACCTTGGTCTAACGCTAAAGAAATGGTGCAGCATACAATAGGTATTACTAGATGCACTGTGACCTAACTGGTCTTTCTTATTTATGAACTTTTCCCTAAGTTGTCTTGAATGTACTTGTTATATTGAAAATTTTCTAGAGTTCCCGTTGCCTGTCCATCAGCAATTTTTTCTAGCTCCTTTAGGTAGTTTTCACTTTTTCATGGATGTAATATCCAATTTGTCAGCAATTTTTTAGATCCTTTAAGTAGTTTTCTCCTTTTCATGGCTGTAATATCCAAATTTGCATGTTATTTTTCCTTGATAAATGTCTTAACATTAAATCACCAACTAAGTCCGTAAGAATGTGACTTGTCACCTATAAGACCACTTCCTCAGCAGTCTGCAGAAAGACTTCTGTTTAGATTCCTCAAGGTACTGATGATTGATGTCTTTTGGAGGCTAATTTAGGTTTTCTTCTTCTATTCCACAGCAGAATACAGGTGGACATCATTCCTCTTATAGTGGAAAGGCAATTGGATTGCAAGGTATCCCCTGGAAGGATTTTGCTAAAATTGGTTTTGGCGTTGGGAAAGTGGATTCCTCTACGGAGCAGTTACCTGGGCAAATTGCCCCTTTGAAACAATTAGGAAAATATGAGGCAGCTCATAAAAGCAAGTTTCTGCTAAAAAGACATTTATCAGGTGAAACATTCGATGATGAAGACACTGAGAATGACGATGATGATGAGATCCGTTACCTGGAGAAACTCAGGTTTTCCAAATACTCTTCTGGTTATAGTGCTGGCTATGAGGATGATGATGAAGTTGTATACAGAAAAGAGCGGAAGATATCAAGGGTGTTAAGTCAAAGTAGCAATGTTTATGGTGCAGATCTGAGTGATTACAATTCGCTTAAAGCAGTTAAAGGGATTAAGAAATCCAAATCTGAAAGAGCATCCCAGGATTCAGACTATGAAGAGGCAATGGTTTCTGATACCGAGTTAGTACCCAAGAAGAAGAAACAACTAAAGGAATTAGCTGATATCTCAGTAATTGAAAGGAGAAAAATGGCCGTGATTACTCGCCAGCAAGCACTTCAAACTGGAAAAGATTTTTCTTGCAGTGCAGGCTTGAGTGCAATTGAGTTTCCCCATGGACTTCCACCTGCACCGCCTAAAAGTGAGTATTCTCTCCGTCTTCTATGGTTTACATATTTCAACTGAGGATCAGCTGATAAATTCAGCTTAATCTGGTTGCAGAACAAAAGGAGAAGCTCTCTGAAGTGGAACAGCAGTTGAAGAAAGCTGAGGCTGCTCAAAGACGCAGGATGCAAGCTGAAAAGGCTGCTCGAGAGTTGGAGGTTTATACATCTTACTCAAGTTTATGTGCTTATGTGTTTTCATTGTCCAAATAGTTTCCATACAGCTATGTAAGTGGTTTAACCATATATAGCTTTTCGCAGGCTGAAGCAGTAAGGAAAATCCTAAGTCAAGATTCTAGTAGGAAAAAGCGAGAAGATAAAATTAAGAAGCGACAAGAGGAGTTAATACAGGTGAGAGTACGACACAAGTAAATAATTGAATTTTTTTAGTTTGATGTTGCCCCTCCTACTTTATAGTTTTTGGAAATTTCCCAAGCACTTGTTTTTTGGGTCGAAATCTAGCACACCTATTATCTTCTGTTTTCTACTTTTATGTTTTTGTTTTTAAGTTTCTTCTTTCTTTCTTTTTCCAGTCTTCTCCCTTCCTTCTTGACCATCTATAGGAATACTTCCTTTTTGTTCATTCAGTTAGTCCCACTTTCCTTGGGTCACCATCCCCAGCAATGGCAAAAAGAGCTTCTTCCCTCCTTCTGCTCCTTACTCCTTTTGAAGAGTGTTGCACCGTCTGTCTTTTAAATTGCCATATACATCCTTAGATGACCACTTCCAGATCATGTGTGGCCATTTACCCATTTCCATGTAATTCTAAATCGTCAGGGTGAAGCTGCTGCTCTTTAAAGAGAGTATCTCCTGGTTGAGGAGCTAAAAGTTGCAATGTTAAATTTTCTTCTGCACTTATACTCTTTAGTTTATACGTCACAATTTTTCTTTTGTGCATATTTTTATGCATTCAGGAAAGAACTGCAACAGCTACTTCACTATCATCAAATGCTATCAGATGGGTTATGGGTCCTTCTGGTTCTGTTGTGATATTTCCCAATGAGATGGGACTCCCAAGCATATTTGAACCTAAGGCTTGCAGGTGATGATCTGTAGGACTTAATGCTTATTCTTGAAGTTTGGATGCTCGAGGACCTCTTTCTAATATTCAAATCCTCCCCACCCCCACCCCACCTCCACCCTTCCCTCTTATTAAAATACTGATCACTAATTTATATAACCTGTTGATTTGGGTTTCATCTGGGTATTCAGCTATCCACCTCCTCGCGAGAAATGTGCCGGTCCATCTTGTATGAATACATACAAATACAGAGACTCCAAATCAAAACTGCCTCTCTGCAGTCTCCAGTGCTACAACGCAGTACGTGAGAAGATTCAACATCTAAGTGCTTGCTGAACAGAGCTCTCACAGCCCTGATACTGATGGGCACTTGGACTTTATTTGTAGAGATTCATGTGGTAACTGCAAAGAAATGGTTGTGTTCCATATCATCTTTGATTCTTCTCGCATAATCCAGCTGGCATAATCTATGGCTTCAGCTTAAATTGTTCATTGTACAGTTACCAATCCAGTTAGCATCATTGTGCCTATGCTCCATTTACCAAGATTTCTAGTATGTGGAAAGTAGCTTCATAAAGCCACTTATATATCTGATAACAGTCTTTTGTCCCGCTCAATTGAAAGTGGGATGAATCACACATAATCTACTTTGTGCCTTCTGAGTGGAAATGCTCTGAGAATTTGTACTTGTAAGAGTGAACAAAAGTATAAGAAGAAACCTTTCTTGGTCTCCTCTAGAACCAATAAGATCAGGCTGAACATGGATGGAAGTGCTGAGGGTGAACTCGACGATCCGGTGTTTGGTGACATTGTCCATAGCAAAGGTAGCGTATGTGGGTACATAGGGATTATTGGTATTCAGAACAGTCATGCTGCTGAGCTGTGGAACTCAAGGATGAAAGTTTTTGTCTAAACGTGTTGAAGTGGAATGTCTGTGTAAGCTGTAATGATGTGCTGAATATTACTCCGTTCGATTAAGTGCCTATATTCAATATTGTCATTCTTCAGTTCTTTTTCTTGTTCCTGGGAATATGTCAAGGCACACTCAGTATATTCCAGCTGAGAAATTGAAACCAAGAATCCCAATTCTAAAGCTGTAAACTTTGATCATAAATTATAAATTAACATCAGTTATGGAGTTGATCTTCTGGTGCTATTGGTGTCACTTTTATCATGTAGCATACATTAGGAGACTGAAACCAACTTATGGATGCCATCTTAAAGTTGCTGTTGTGAGCTGCAAAATCAGACATTACTGTGCTGGAGAAAATGATTTTTTATTATTTGTCCTTTATAAAGGTGGTCCAAAATCCACAAGTTAATGGAGTAATAATGTAAGCATTTGAGTTGTTTGGGACTTGGTCTAAATATGCATGGCCAACTTAATTAGTCAATCATTAGTGATAGGTGAATACTGGTGGAATGAGTGAGAGAGATTTGTGGTCCAGGGGAATTGATGAACTGAGGAGGCTCCATATTCAAGTAAATATAGTATAGGTATCTTTCAATTCATCTTCTTGATATGTACCTTTTTATAATTTAATAGGGTTGGCAATGAGCAGTTGAGGCCCATTTCTAGGCTATATATCCTCCAGCTTTACTATTGTATAAAATCATTTTGATCTAGTTGTTGATTAGTAGCAATCATTTAACAGGATTTGGAATTTTCACTAAAAGAGAGTTAAAATTACTTACTAAGTATTAAACAATGTAATTTTCCAATGAAGTGACAACTCCGCTGCTGATTTTAAGCACCAACATTGAAATTACTACAATTGTTTAAAAACAAATGAATGAAAATTGGAACAATCACACTCACATACTGTGTTTATTAAATTAAAATAAGAAGTCTCCCTCATAGCACATTGACTAGTTATTACTCTATCTAATTAATAATGTAATTTGGCTGATTGTTTTTGGAAGTGTTTTGCTAAACAAATTTATAAACAATTGTGGCATAACGTGTTATTCACACTGATGTTTACTTGAGATTGACAAAATTATTAGATAATCCATTAATCTTTTGCATGAACAACTCTGATATTTAACTATTAAATCTTTTCATTGATTTTTCAATTAATCTTTTATTAGGTAGCAAAATCAACAATTGATGTGCTCACAAAAGAAAAACTGTTTTATATTATATTGTTTAACATTATTTTTCAATTAATCTTTTAACACTGTTTAAATTAGACACTTTTTTCTTTTCCATAATCAGTGAACTTTACGCTTAATATAAAGCAAAAAGTACATAGTTAACCTAGGTGTTTAAGTGACCATTTTGGATATAAAGGTTGTAACTAAAAATACTATTTATCTTATATACTTTTTGCAGAAAAGAAAAAGGTGTGTGTAGTTGTTTTCATCTACAAAGTTATTAAACATAGTACTAACATTGATTGGATATTTCAACCAAATATATATTTTCCACCAAAAAATATAATAAAGTTAAAAAGTACTTACTCATAATTCAAAATTTTGCAGACCATCAGAATGCCTTTCCTTCAAACCTCTTTCCCACCAAGAGTGGGAAGGAGGTCAATTTTTTTTTAATGATGTGAAATAGATTAATTTTATTCTTCATTATGTTTTTAGGTTAAAATATAATGTCGTCATTAGTTAACTAGCTTAATTTTTATTTTTTTTGACAATTACTTCAAAACAATCAATGTTATTGAGCTATTAAATAGGACAATTTTGTCTTATATTTACGTTTGGGACAAGTTAATTACAGAGACTAGAACAAAAGATTATGATGCAAATGGTATGTAATAAAAAAATTAATTATTAATATTAAATTTTTAATTAAATATTTATCACATTGTTTCTTTTTCAAAATTATTAAACTCTCGACTGAAATTGAAATGACTTAGAGTTACTAAGCAATAACTTACTAAGATGAAATTGAATTTGATTTTTTTAATTTCCTTTATTATATCAATCTTAAAGCTAGTGATATAAATTCATTATTATTAATAAAGTAAAGAGTCAAAAATATACCTAAACTGTTTTTTTTTGAGTTTCATAACCAAATTATTAAAAGTGTGAGTTTCACACATAAATTTATCACTTATTAATTTGAGAATCACATCTCAATGATATATATAATACACTTTTTTTTATTGAAAAAAACCATGCATATGATATTCTACATGAATAAAACATTATATACTGACAGAATTAAATAAACTATTAATATTATTAAAATTATTAAAAATATGAGTTTCACACTTAAACTATCAAGTTTGATGGTCCAAAGAGAAGAGTCAACAAAGACCATTGAAAGCACAGTCATATGGAGAAAAAAGGGAAGTAGTATTAAAAGTACTAGTTGTTATATTTCAAAAAATTGAAAGAGAAAACTATAGAAGGGAAAGAAAAAGGGTATGTATATAGGGGGACCTGACCTGTGTTGGAAGAGGCGACAGACAATAGAGAAAAAAAAAAGTCTCTTTTAACACAAATAAGTGACCTGACAATCACGTGATCTCTCTCTTTCTCTTCCACTCTACTACTCTACTAACCAGTCTTTGATTCTTGAAAAACCCCATGTTGTTCTTTCCTCCTTTTAAGATTTCTTCCTTAAAATCCACGCGCTTACTTCGTTGTTGTCTGGTTTCTTGAAATTGTTTTTTTTTCATTGTTTCTTCACTTCCCATTTGTTCTTTCTACCAAAGTTGAAACCTTTGTTGGAGTTCTTGAAACCCCTTTTCACTTCCAAGATCTCCTTCTGTAGTTGAAGGTATGTTAATTTTACTTTTTTTACTAGTTTTTGTTGTGTATATTGTCCTTGTAATTCTTCCTATTCTTGGGTTATTGCTTGTTTTTGAGTTTTGGTGTTATTTTTCTTGGGATTCTTGGGTTATTGCTTCTTTTTGATTCTTGGTGTTTTTTTTCTTGGGTTATTGCTTCTTCTTGATTCTTGGTGTTATTTTTCTTGGGATTCTTGGGTTATTATTATTTTTTAAATGTTCAATTCTTGTTTTTGTAAGGATGATTAATGCTTCTCTGTCTTGTCATTAATGATCTTGGTTTTCACGCTTTTGGCCTCTGTTTATCAGAAGTTTTTTTACTTTTGTTACCGTTTCTTGTTGGTTGATCGATCTTTCTCTTTACTGCATTTTGATTTTGGCTTGAGTTTTGAGTTGGTTGTGTTGTGTATGTGGCTATTCTTCCTGTTCTTGGTGTTATTTATCTTGGAATTCTTGGTGTTTTTTTTCTTGGGATTCTTGGGTTTTTTTCTTTTAAATGTTCAATTCTTGTTTTTGTAAGGTTGATTAATGCTTCTCTATCTTGTCAGTAAGGTTGTGTATGTATGCTATTCTTGGTTGGGTTCTTTTGTTCTACCTATTATCACTGAGAAATTTTACTTGTTTATTCTGAAAATTGAAGGAAAATGGGATTTATTTCACGGAAGTTATTCCCAGCATGTGGGAACATGTGCATTTGCTGTCCTGCTATGAGGTCTCGATCTCGACAACCCGTTAAGCGTTACAAGAAATTGCTAGCTGAAATCTTCCCCAAATCACCAGTAAGTACATTGATTTCAGTTTTCTTGAGGTCTAACTAATACTCCACTTTCACTTGTCCACTTTGAACTTTCCATGCTCATTCAGAAATAATAATTAATATGAATTGTTTACCTTAATACCCATGTTAATTGATGTATTTTCTTAGGTGATTTAGGGAATTAAGTAATGCTAAGCGTAAAACACGGAAATAGATATTTGTCTTTTTGTTGATATGTTAAAAGTGACATGTAAAAGTGAATGGAGGGAATAACTGCCTTGTTATGCTTGAGAAGAAAAGATATAAAGAGTAACCACAGTCAATCCATGAATCTGCTTTGTTGGTACTTGTGATAGCAACATTCAATTGCTCTGCAACTTGTGAATGCAGGATGGCTCGCCTAATGAAAGGAAAATAGTGAAATTATGTGAATATGCAGCGAAAAATCCTTTCAGAATCCCGAAGGTAATGGCTTTCTTCACTGCCTGTGGATGTAAATCCTTTCAGTAAAATTTGCAGCCTTTACACATGCTTTTCTTGATCAGATTGCAAAGTATCTTGAAGAAAGATGCTACAAAGAGCTGCGAAGTGAGCACATCAAGTTTATCAATGTTATTGCTGAGGTGTACAATAAGTTGCTTTGCATGTGCAAGGAGCAAATGTGAGTTATTATTTTTCAATATTTATAACTATCTCGGTGAAGTATAAGAGTTTAAACCCCAAGAGTATTCTCTTGTAGTATTTTCGTGAATATGATAGAATGGAACTTAGTTCTTTCTTCTTCATCCAGCCTTAATACGTTTAAGATTTCCCACAATTATTCTTTAATTTCTTCAGGCACTTTTTCAATCGAAGTGTCAGAATTAATAATTTAAAACATCTTCAAATTACGCACAGACAGGGCATGCCATAATTTTGAGTTTGATATTAGTCATCACTAATAGAGCTGTCCTTACCATCAAGCTGCTGCATGTAATCAATGATTGCAGGTTTACATAATACATATAATTTCATTAGTCCTTTATTATTCCAACCTTCAATATGCTAGCCCTTCGTTAAGTCTGTATTGCAGTTGATACGCTTACCGGTAGACTGATTCTGTAATATAATGCTTTAGATTCTCATTGTTTGGCAAAACCTATGCTAGGTAACTCAGATCATTATATTTTGTAAAATGATATCAAGTTGGAGTAAGCCTCCACTTAATCTTCTAGGGATTTAATATATTACCGATTTGTGTGTCTGCAGGGCATACTTTGCTGCTAGCCTATTAGACATGGTTGTTGAACTGCTGGATGACTCTAAGAAAGATGCTGTCAGGATTACTGGTTGCCAGACCCTGACCAGGTTTATTTATAGTCAGGTGATTAATGAAAATATTGATGAATGCAGCTTTGTATAATATCAAATTCTCTATTGGGGTATCAATTTGGGTGTGTAATGAGTAGTTTATTAATCTAAATATGTAACACAATGACAAAAATACCTTCATTGAGATGTAAAAGAAAAGTTCTTGAATGTCTAATTGCATATTCTTCACACTATGCTGTTCTGATTGATTAAAGAATCTTTGCTGATTAATTCACCTCAAAAACTTCTTTTGGCTCCAAAAGTGGTATTCAGTATTCAATATTCATCTCTGAGCAACCTCAAATAAATATAGGGGAGTTTAAGCTAGTGTTCTTTTGTTAGATGAAGCCATACTGCAAAACTACGTTATTTTGGTAGTCAAAACTTTTGTTATTGAAGCTAAAGTGTGTTACAATATGCTTTAGTTCTTCCTCTTACTTGTATAGATGAGCATGCCACTTTAGTTGTACAGTGTAAAGAGTCACTTCTTATCATCTTTTGTATGTTATCTGAGATGACTATCTTTCCCATGTATGTTTATAGAATTTTTATTCCCCAAGAATCTTGTATGTATAATTACTGCTTCCTAGTTATGGTAAACCCAGAGTCATTCTGCACTAGCTGAAGATTGACATTAGTTTCTTTTATTTGTAAAATTACTTACCATCTTATTTTGGAAGCAGGTAGATGGAACATACACATATAACATAGAAACTTTGGTTCCCAAAGTATGTTCATTGGCACGGGAGACTGGTGAAGAACATGAAAAACGCAGCTTGAGGGCATCAAGTTTGCAATGTCTTTCTGCCATGGTATTGTGAAATTACTTTTATGGTTTGGTCAAAAGCCATTGTTTTAACAATGCTTGCTTTAATGGCAGCAATTCTCCTCATACAAGTTTGCTGAATGTTTAGTTGGTCCTGAGTAATTGAATCCACCTTTGCAGGTTTGGTTCATGGCTGAGGTTTCTCATATATTTGTTGATTTTGATGAGGTTAGTAGAGTGATCTCTCTCTCTCTCTCTCTCTTGTACAAGATGTTCTAGTTCCTTAAGTTATTATTCCCTATTTTTGTAAATGTTACATACTCTTCATTTGCCAGAACATATTTCATGAGTCTTTATTGTGAGATTTGATATGAAGGTTTTCTGAAATAGACAGTGATATGTTGTGGATAGTAATGTAAATCTTGTTTCCCATCTTGGGTGAGTTCCTAAGAGTCTCTATCCTTTGATTGTTTGCATTTATTGCTAATCTAATACATCAGTTATTCGTGGTCATTGGCTTTCGAGTGAAAAATTACACCAGTAAATGAACTGAAATGTTCATGAACAAACTCAGCAAAAACAAGATCTGTTTGTTTGTTAAACAAGATGAGCTCGAGCTTATTGTATAGCTCAATATTAAATGATCTGAGCTCAGTATCACCTCTTTCCTATTTTTCTTTGTGAATATGAGAGGTCTCCAATTCTTTCAGGGGCATAATCGGTTCTCTCCGTCTCTGCATGGGTTTTTTACTTCCCCAAGTCCAAGTGATACAATAGGAGATTAATTATTCCCTCAGTTTCAATTTGTTTGTCCTACTTTCTTTTTTAGTCCGTCTTAAAAAAATGCCTCTTTCCTTTTTTGGCAGCTTTTTAATTCCAACTTCCCATGGCATGTTTAAAACCACAAGATTAAAGGGCATTTTGGTACATTTGACCTATTGTTTTTATTCAAAAAATATACTAAAGAAAATGAAACTTGAACAAAACTCACAAATGACTGAATGAGCTCAATGTCTAACTAGTTTCTTCAATGAACTCGATCCTCAGCTATTTGTTTAGACAAGAAGAGTTGAGCTCAGCTCAAGCTTGAAGGAATTTACTGAATTTGAGTATGTGCTTGACACGTGGCACATGCTAATTGTACCAAGTATGCTGTGCTTGCAGTAGTAGTCAGACCAAGTGCAAGCATCTGGAAATCTGCTTGGGTTGGCTCATTTACAGCTCTAAGAAAAAATGCATTTTCTTGTTTTCTCATTCTAGTTGGTTATTCTAGATTTACTGACTAGGAATTATCCATGTATGGATGATGTCTTCTCAGAATGCTTTATCTTTTGTTAACAAATGACAACAACTAGCCATCATTGAAGTTCTATATCATCTTGTGCAGATTGTTCATGTGACTCTGGATAACTATGAGCCTGAAATGCATAATGAAGACTTTGAACGAGGGGAGGCACACCACAATTGGGTGGATGAAGTTGTTAGATCTGAAGGAAGAGCTGTTGGTAGTGAATTTGGTCCTTGCCAAATTAGACCCAGACCTGATAAGAAAGATCCATCTTCATTAACAAGGTTTGTGCTGCTAAATCCACTAAAAATTTGGCTTTCTTACCAGATAATCACGACTGCTGCTAATGCATTGGTATCTCTTTTAATCACTTTATCTACCTACCTTTTTATCTTTCTGCCTCAAATTGTTTCTACAGAGAAGAAATCGAAACACCAAAAGTATGGGCTCAAATTTGTCTTGAAAGGATGGCTGACCTGGCCGAAGAGAGCAGTACAATGCGTAGGGTGTTAGAGCCAATGTTTGTCCATTTTGACCATGGGAGGCAGCACTGGGTTTCTCCACATGGATTGGCCGTGATGGTTCTGTCCGATATGATCTACTTTGTTGAAAGTTCAGGTAATCTGCTAATATACTGCTTCTTGAACCTTGGTGTCATTATCCCTAGTGTACTGATGTGCCTGCATTGGACAACTTTTCCTCTATCCTTGTCTTCATAGTGTAGTTCTTGGTACATTTTGCTCATCAGTGTACAGCTGCATAACCAAATGTCACTTGTGAAGCAGGTGTTTCTTTGATGGGTTTCCCACTGCATTTCTGTTCAGTATTAATTCTTCTTCATAGATATTCCTTTTGCATGTAGAAAAAGTTACTAGACCTGCTTTTTCCGCGTTGTGTTCTGGGGAATAAGGTAAATGACAAAACACACTGTAAAGTATATTGCTTAAACTGGTGGGTCAATGACTGGTATCTGTTATATCACCATTTAACACTGTATAGTATATTTCTTAAATACTGTTTTCCTAGAAGTTATCATAATTCTATACATTGATGGCACAAATATTTGAATAGACTTGATGACATCTAAATGTTCTTCATTCTTGTGGATTCTCAGGGAATCAACAGTTGATTTTAACCGGTGTAATTCGTCATTTAGACAACAAGAATGTGGCACATGATCCTCAAATGAAGTCTTATGTCATCCAAACTGCTACTGCTTTGGCTCGACTCATTAGATTGGAAGCTAGTCTCTCAGATGTACGATTTGTCGGTGACTTGTGCAGACATTTGCGTAAGAGCCTTCAAGCAACTGTCGAATCAGTTCAAGAGCAAGAGCTTAACTTCAATCTTGCACTTCAAACATCTATCCAAGAATGCTTCCTAGAAACTGCTAAAGGGGTAATTTATGTTAGTTAATAAATGGTTTTGATAGGCTATTTCTGATATTAACAGATTTTTCCCTTAGATTGTTGATGCACGACCACTGTTTGATATGATGGCAATGATGCTGGAGAAGTTGCCCTCTCTTAAAGTGGTTGCCAGGGCTACAATGGGATCCTTGATCATTCTTGCTCATATGATCTCATTAGCATCTGTTGTTTCACGATGTCAGCAGGTAAGTGATTGCCTGCTTTGTCATCCATGTTGGGTCCTCTTACATTGCCAGCTAGCTTGTTTGCCGTAAAATATGTTTCCTCCTTTTTAGCTTTAGGCTTCTCGCACGTTTATTGTCTGTTTTGAATAATCATGTCTGAGGTTAATGAATAAAATCTTCACAGAATGTTGGATGTGAATTGTTCTTTTTATGTATTCTAATGGAAATGGATATATTTTCTGCCGTACATGATTTCTTATCTTTTTATGGTAACTGGCAAGTAACATCAATGGGAACAATGAAATTTTCTTGTTGAGTTGAAGTATGTGTTCATCTTCTATATCATATGTGTTTCAACAAGATTATTTTATATTTCATTATCTTAAATCCTTTTAGGTGTTCCCTGAGGAGCTGTTTGTTCAGCTACTGAAAGTGACATTGCATCCAGATGTTGAAATACGGATTGGAGGACACCACATCTTTTCTGTTCTCCTAATCCCAAGTTCTAACCATATTAGACATGACATAGCCAACCACACAAAGAGATGGAATGCAAACGGCTCATCTACATTTGTGTCAATTACTTCGTTACTTGATAAGCTTCGAAAGGGAAAGGATGGAATTAAGTTGAAGGAAGGACATGTTATTCAAGAAGATTTGAAGGCGAGAGACAATGTTGATGAGGAACACAAGCAGGGTTGGGCCGTAAACAATTCACCGAAGTTTCAAAAATTTAGTTCTATGATTGATTGTACAGCCGTATCAGTTGGTAGCTTGAATGAGGGTGTAAGAACATTACTGATTTAACTGATATCACTTTCTTATTCTAGTTTTTCTTTCTTTCTCTTTTTTGCATTTTCACTAATTTCTGGCTCCACTGAAGAATGCTTTTTACTTGATTCAGGAACCATACATTCTGAAGCTAAACAAGGATCAAATTGTCCAGTTGCTGTCAGCCCTCTGGCTACAAGCCAACATGCCAGATAATTTACCTGCAAATGTTGAAGCTATAGTTCAGTCATTTTGCTTGACACTTATTTCTTCACGTGTTAAGGTGAGCATTCAGGTTATTCACATTGTGATGCTAAACCCCCCCCAAAAAAAAAACTAAACAAAAAGTCTGAGTAAACACAATTCCATGCAAGGTTTAAGTGCTTTCTCTAAACATCTTTGTATCTAATCCATGCTCATGGTTGTCAATTTTCTGTTGTTGCAGAAAACCAACAATAACTTACTGATACGCTTTTGTCAGCTTCCTCTATCACTTATGAAGTTATCCCTAGACCCTAATAATGGTAAGGAACTGTATTTTTTGCAACTAATGAACTCATGGTTAACTGCTAAAAGTGAATTACAATTATCTTGTGTCTTCTTTCAGGATTGTTTCCTCCAGCATACCAGCGTTCGCTTCTTGTGTTATCAGCTGCCATGTTAGCATTTTTGGCGAAGATTTATCAGATAACTGACCTAAGTATTATACTTGAAACATTGCGGGATTTTGGTGTGAGTACTCCCTAGGATAAACTTTCATTGATTTCATTTCAAAGTCATGGCTACATGCTCTGTTACGAAGAATTAATGCAAACAAGGCGGTTTGATCTTGCTTTTTTCACTAAAAAGAATCTTAATTGATAAGATATTTGCAACATTATGGAAATAGAAAAGACTATTTTTCTGTTGTTGAACAAGTTCTGATTGCTACATTATGGAAACAGAACTGTTTTTCTGTTATTGGACAAGCTCTGATTGCAACATTATGGAAATGGAAGAAACTATTTTTTCTGTTGAACAAGTTATGATTGCAATTTTATGGAAGTAAAAGTTTTTACTATTGTTGAACAAGTTAGAAACAACATTTCATCTCTACTACCGTGTTTGTTTAACAAATTTTTTATGACATATTTTGTTTGTAATTGCTGTTAAAATCCCCTCCATGTTCAGGTTGATCCTTTTCTGGGTATCAATGATGGTTATCAAGTGTACCTGAAGCCTCACGTAGATGTGAGAAAATATGGTTCTGCAGCAGATAACGAAGCAGCTGTATCATCACTATCAGAATTGCGGAACAAAATTCAAGAGTGTCATGAGATAATAAAGGACATCTTAGTTAAAAGTTTGTCTAGCATTGCAGAGGTACTAGTTGTCTTGAAAATTCAATGTATACTTCGTTATTTTTTAACTTAACTCCGGCTCTCCCCTGCCGCCAAGAAAAAAAAGGAAAATAATCTCAAATGGACTTTTTTTTGTCCCTGGTCCTGCAAATTCGTGCTTACTTATTCTTTTGGGGTGTGCCTTAGGTTGAGGCAGATGACATATTCAAGCAGCTGTCGGAGGATTTCACACCTGATGATACTTTCATCTTTTATCTAAAATCAATGGTTGGCATGGATCACGTCCAAATAGGATCACACTCCAGAGATTCACCTTCGTTTGATGAGGTTTGCTCACCAAGCATTCACGTGATTCTTTGTGGCATGACATAGATGCTGGTTTAGTGTTCATCATCATTTAGTATCCCCACCCCCGGTCCAATTTATGTGGCACTTTCCTTTTACTCCTTCCGTTTCATTCTACTTATCCCATGTTGACTTGACACTCCCTTTGAGAAAATATTTATTAGGGGTTTATCTTACTAAATTAACCTTATTAATTATGCTTTGGAAATCTAAATTTGACTACTAGCATTTTATGTAGTTATTTAATGATAAGGGTAATATTGGAAGAAAATGATAATTTTTTCTTGATTTGTTAAAATAGACAAGTAAAATGAAAAAAAATCTATTTTAGTATTAAGGGGCAAGTAATTTGAAACGGAGGGAGTGGCATGTCCTTAAAAGAGAATGCCACCTTTTGTTTTTACCCTTAGTGAGATTATTTATAGCCACATAAATGTCTGGCTTGTTTAAGACATGAGTTTCAGTAGTCTTTTCTTTTTTAACAATGTGCCCAGTCAACTAGGCCCTATAAAATGGGATGGAGGAAGTACCAAGCAAATCTGTCCCTATCATTCCCTAGTTTAATGCCAGTGTCTGCTAACAGCTTCCTTATTGTTAATACATGCTCTCATATTCCTGAATCACAACATCTTTATACGTTTGTTGTTTACTGGTGCAGGAATGTTATCCAAATTCGTTTGTAGAGGATGACAAAGTAAGTGAATCATCAATTGCTGACATCACCAGATTCGTTCCCAGAATTCCTATGTCTCCATCTCCTTCTATGTCTCATGTTGTGAGCATTGGACAGCTTCTTGAATCGGTAAACTTCCCCACAGGCCACAACCCCTTTTATGTGTCCATCCACATGCATCTGTCTGTTTTCCTTTTGTGTGCCCCTAGAGATGAGCTTGATTGTAGAAGGATAATATAGTCCAGGCAGAATAGTTCGTTAGTTATAAACAAGATTTAGGGAGGTGTGACTAATAGTTGATTTGCCTGTTTGATTCGACTATTGCCACATTATTAATGAGAGTGTAAATCCTTTTAAAGAAAAGGAAACATCTTTCATGTACTCAATCACTGGGTAACTCGCTATTTGCAACAATGTGTCACATACTACTTTAGAGGATGCTGCATGATATCACTTTTCTGCAAATAGATTTCACCTCTTATAGCAATCTAAAGTTGTGCCTGTTTTGAATTTGTTGCTCAATAAATGAAATTTGAAAAATTATTGAAATTGTCGTTCAATATATGAATTTTTGAAAAGTTGTTGATTACTCCCATAGTTGATCCAACATAAAAGCAAAGTTTTTCTGAGTGTCAAGTTTCTCTCATCTGAAAGTGTGTAAAATGATGTGAGTTAAATCTGCAAAATGAGAAAATGTGAGTTAAATCTGCAAAATGAGAAAATGTGAGTTGAATCTGAAACAAAATTGTTAAATTTCTGCTTAGTTATGTACTGTCAGTTATATTTGCAAGCTGGTCCTGTCAAGTTTGTCTACAAAGTTAGCTTCATATTTGCATCTCCTGTCAAGTTATATAAATGGATTACATCATCTAATATTATTCTAGGTCCTTTGCCTACTTTTTCTCCGAAAACGGTTTTCACACGTTTTTCCTTGTTGAACAAGGGCAACTTCCGCTCCCTGATTGGTATCTTTAATCTATGACCACTACAGGTGTTTGACATGAGTGTGATATAGTTAGGTTTTGTTAAAAATTGAAGGTAGAGACAGATAATACTGCACCGATTATATGAACGAAGTACAAGCATTCATAGTTTTGGTTGGTCCAATGTATGAAAGTTGACAAAGCACCAACTTAATGATCTTTTATGCGATTTGAAAGAACCAAGTCAATCGAATAGCATTCTCCTTATTGTTCCTTAAGTTGGTTTCTTTTCTCAGGCACTCGAGGTGGCTGGTCAAGTAGCTGGTTCATCTGTTTCAACTTCACCACTTCCATATGACACCATCACTAGTCAATGCGAATCTCTTGGCACAGACTCGAGAAAGAAACTCTCTAATTGGTTAGCTCATGAAAATCATTGTTCAAAAGCAGCTGGTATGGTGTATCCTGCCTTCCCCGCAAATGGGCCATCTGCACTTGCTAAGGTGATCTTGTGTTAATTGTCTCCTAACTAGATCTTCATGCGTGTTCTTATTTTGAATCCCTCGATAGAGAAAGTTTGTACGCAAATGTGATCTCAGATGATTTAATTTCTCTCTGTTTCCGGTGTAGAAGTTGCTTTTGTTCTTTTTTTCGAGTCTTTAATTATGCCCCTTACTATGTCATCAGTGTACAAGTCTAGACTTGTTGCGTACTTGCATTTGATATTGATATCCATATGGTATGTTTTAACGTCTGTAACTTGTGTTTGCTGCAGATCCTTCAAGAAGATGGACCTGCTAAAGGACCTCCGTTATCAAATGAATCATGGCTAGCACTGAGGCTACCTCCTGCAAGTCCTTTTGATAACTTCCTCAGAGCTGCTAGAGGTTAGATCGATGCACGCAATGCAACTGCACCTTAGTTTGTAAATGACATCACATTGAGCTAGTGATCGACTAGTAGGTTTAGCTAACCCTTTTGCTTTAATTCCAACTCTGGAGCTGTCATGCCCCAACTTATCAAGTGTTTGTATTTCTAAGGTGTGTGTTTGTTGTAGCATTGTTGTAAAGTGCAGTATTACTAAGCTGTATTTAATTCTAACTTATGTTAGTCGTCTGTATCTAGGCTTGCTTTACAACTCCAGCTCCTCTGATCATTTCAAATCTCTCTTTACAATTTGGATGGAGTTTTAATTTAGATGAAGTTCTCTTATGTTTTTTTTTTTGTTTCCCACCTGGTGTTCGGTACCTACTTGTAGCCCGACTAAATTTGGATTTGTGCCGGAAAATCCCATAGGGGTAACGTGTTTCCTAACTAAGGTGACTCCATATCCAAGGGGACTTAGCTTGAACCTGAGACCTCTTGCACTTTCAAGTCCCATCTTCAAACCTTCATTTCATGTTCAACTAACTTTTCGTGTGATATAGCAATACCAAAGTGATTCTTACGAGATCAAATTAAAAAAAGTATCTTATTTCATCATTTTGAAAATTTTAGTGAATTTAATTGAGTGATTATGTAAGAAATTAACTCTTATTTATAACGTTTGATACAATCATAGCTCCCTGTAGTGACAACGCTGTTTTAAAAGTTTCATGACTGCTATAGTAAGATGGTGTTATATATGTATTTTGACATGTGACATTTAGATCTCATTTAGATGATATATCTAAAAGTTGTGTAAAATTATTTTTTGTACATGTTGTAAATGAA
The DNA here is from genome assembly GCF_000226075.1 of Solanum tuberosum. Classification (NCBI taxonomy): domain Eukaryota; kingdom Viridiplantae; phylum Streptophyta; class Magnoliopsida; order Solanales; family Solanaceae; genus Solanum; species Solanum tuberosum. The sequence continues at coordinate 1,334,807 of NW_006238985.1, read as the reverse complement.
AAGAAAAATATTTGTTAAATTGAAAATCTCAATTGATTTTCTTATTTCATTAATTATAATCTGAAAAGGCAAACATCAATAGTAGCCTTTCCTTGAAAAGTTATGAAAACACCATCAATAGACAGTTGTATCTTTAATCTATAATATAATAACAGAGTATTCCCCGGCCTCCTCACTTATTCTCCTTTTTGGTTGCTAAACTTAAATTTTATTTTAAAATCTAAAAGCTTTTATGTCCACATTCATAAACAAAGTTTAAAAATTTAAATCTTGAAATTTCAAATGTGTCACATAAATTGAAATACAAGCAAATAATGATCACCTAATAATGAGTCATTATATAAAATAAATATAAACATTAAAACATGTTTAATATGAACATATATATAATTATTATAAATTGCCAACCATAGAATAACAATTCCTTGAAAGAAATCACTAGTGATATATATATATATATATATAATGTGTCATGAATAAAATAAGCTGCCATCAGTTTCATGCCATACGCGTACTCCCAATTAATTATCAAGACACTTTTTTTTGACTTTGACAAACAAATTCTATATATAAGTTTCCTGTTAATTGGTAAACATGTAGAATATATTTTAGGACAATCAATTCATTAATGAAAATCATGAAATCGTTCTCTCATATTTTTCTGCTATTAAGTACTTTAGTTATTTTTAGAGGTGCGAAAGCAAATCTGCAACAATCATACAACGTGAGTAGTATAATTCCGGCAGTATTTGTGTTCGGAGATTCCATAGTTGATACTGGCAACAACAACTACTTAGTGACAATAGTCAAGGGGAATATTCCACAAAATGGAAAGAACTTTATGGGAGGAAAGGCTACTGGAAGATTTTCTGATGGAAAAATTCCCTCTGATATTCTAGGTTCGTATTGTTATATTACATAATTTTAATATTGGAAATCTCAGTACTTCAGTTAGTTGACTACTTAATTAAATTTAGATTCGATTCTCATATTTGTTAATTATAGTGGAACAATTGGGAATAAAAGAGTTGTTGCCTCCATATCTTGATCCAAAACTACAAGCTAAGGATCTCATAACAGGAGTCACATTTGCTTCATCAGGTTCAGGATATGATCCAAAAACTAATGTTTTATTGGTATATTTTCTTTTCTTCCCTTTTTTGTTCAATTTATTTTTTTAGTAATATATTTTTCATTATTAATAATCTTTTTTTTTTTTAATGAAAATACAGTCAGTTCTATCAATTCCAAAACAACTAGAGTTATTCAAAGAATATATTGGAAAACTTAAAGCTATTGTTGGAGAAGCAAAAGCCTTAGAAATTGTGAGCAATAGCCTTTTTATAGTACTCTCTGGCCATAATGACATTCAATTAAATCCAGCTTCTATTTTAAACCCATCATACAATGAGCTCTTGGTCAAGTTTGCTTCTAATTTTGTGCAGGTACTTATTTTAATTTGCATACACTAATGTATTTTTTTATTTTTTAATTAATTATATCTGATTGTCTAATTTAATTTTGTTATTGTTTGATAGGAGTTGTACAAGTTGGGGGCACGTAAGATTGGTGTCTTTGGTGTATTACCAATAGGATGCATGCCACTTCATAGAAATACTAGAGGAGGACTTCGAAAAAATTGCGTAGATTCTCTTAATGAAAAAGCATATTCGTTCAACAATAAGCTCTCTATTGAGATAAACTCCCTTTCTAACAAATTTCCTGATGCTAAAATGGTCTATATTGACTTTTATAATTTCACGTTTGATCTAATCAATAACCCTACGAAATATGGTAAGTACTGTTGTTCATATGATATACTTACTTCAATTTACGTAATACAGTTTGACTGATTAAAATTTATTGTGACAGGATACAAGATTACGAAAAATGGATGTTGTGCTTTACTTGGGAAAATAGAATTGTTAGCAGCTTGTCCTATTGCATGTTCAAAAGATTATGAATATGTATTTTGGGATGGTTTTCACCTTACAGAGAAAGGCTATAGACTATTAGTCAATCAAGTTCTCCAGCAACATCTTCAAACATTCATCACACATGACCAAATGATATATTCAATATAATCAACTTATTAATCCTTTTGGAAAAAAGTAGTACATTTTTGTGTTGTATTTCCTTGATAAACATATAGTTTAATTTATCATAACTTCATATTTTATGATAAATATAAAGTTATGATTAAACATCTTTGTGATTCATTTGTTCCTCTAAGGGGTGAGCTTGCTTCGATTTTGGACATTTCATCTAATAAGTTTGTATGGTTTCGAAAAGTATAGTTTAATAAAACAGTTTTTTATATTATTTATCTATGAAATAAATAATTGTTCATGCTGACTAACATCATGGAGAATACTCGCTATCCTATGGAGAATTCAATAATGTTAAAGTATTTTTATTTACTTGTCTAATAAAACCGATAAGTTTGATAATATTTTTGAGATTATGTGTAAAATTAATTGAAAAGAGCCAAATATACCCTTCAACTATTCAAAATACGTTAATTTTACCCCCTTGTTACGAAAGAAGTATACATGATGAAGTTTATGTCGTTCAGTTTAGGTGGAGCTCAAATTTATGTTTAGTTTTGGGAAAAGGCATAGATTTCCCCTTCAAGTTGTCCTAAAACATCAGTTACAAACTTAAATTATTATGACGACCTATTACACACCTTTACTATTTAAAATTGAATTTATTCCCTACTGTATAAATATTTCAAGACTTACGTGTTGTAGCAAGTCAATTTACTTGATGATGCAAAAAACATATAAACTAACAACACACAAAATTTAAATTACGAGAATAAAAGATTCATTTCCTATCTATATCCTTATTCTTTTTAGGTAACTTTGATGTTCTCGTCGTGGTTAAGGCATGAACAAATTAAAAAAAATAAAAATCTTATTGGTTCTATCAGTTTCTTATCAAAAATAGAGTGAAGGACGATTCTTGCTATTTTTTGGATAATATAAGGATGTTTTTTGTTCACTTAGATAATATAAGGATGTGCATTAGATTTAAGTCATAGTTAATGAATGATTTAAGCCAAAAACTCTTTGTCATAAAGCGAAAAAAAAAAACTATTAGACGTAAAATCAAGAAGAAATTTTTAAAAATTCTATTTTTCTCCAAAAGATCGAGAACTTTATTAACTCCTAATTATTAAAAAAACTTTATTTAATACAAAAACAAAACTTACGTATTATTTTTAGAAACTATAAATTTGATAAGATTCTGAAGTTGAGTTACTTTCGTTTCGTTTAATTTTGTGGATTTTTGTCCGTATAATAAATTAAAAATACTGAATAATAAGTAATTGAATTATAGAAACATCTGCTCAACATCTAATGACTACTATTTGGTGAGCGGCGTACGTTAATTGGATGTATGCTAAGTTACGCTGAGAGCGCCGCTCTATATCTTTCCAAGCTCGTCGTTCTCGTTATTTGTTTACTCCAACACTCCACTCTTTAAATTGCCCCAAAAACCTATCTTTTCCTTTTCATCTACTCCGAACTCCAAAAAAAAAGAAATCCAAGAAAAAAAAATGGCTCATTCTTGCATAGCCACAACTTCCTCTCTCTCTAAATTCAATTCCTCAATTTTTCCGTCTGATTCTTGCAATCTTTCTCCCATATCTCTACAATTTAAACGTCTTTCCTTGAGGTACTGAAATGGGTTTGTATCTTTTTACTTGTATATGTCGCAAATACTGAGTGTTTCCCTTAAAGTTTTGATTTTTTGTGTTTTGGGTAATTACCCAGGAATGGGAAAGTGAAGAATAGGGGAAATAGCACTGTCAAGGCTGTGTATTCTGGAGCTGACTGGGATTTAGCAAAGGCTTCACGTTCTTCAGGAATTTGGTCTATCAGGTTCTTTTTCTTTTTCTTCCCCCCACCCCAAACCCAATCTTTAAGGGTCTTGGTTGAATTTCTTGGTAAATCTTGAAACTTTTTCCACGTTTTGTCAGCAAGAAATTGTCTAATTTAAGAGTGGGAAGGATACTTTTATTGGTTGTTATTGTTAGCAAGAAATTGTCTAAATCTTGAAACTTTTTCCATGTTTCTTATGGTTGATGAGTGGATAAGGGGGAATAGGCATAGAATATCTTGGGGTTAGGCCTAAATTTGGCTAACCAAGTTTAGACACTGATAAGAAGATGTTAATTTGACTTAATGGGTAGTACAATATTAGTAGTAGAACAACAACATATCCAGTGTAATCCCGGGGTCTCGTAGGGTAGTGTGTACGCTTACCTTACCCCTACCGTGGAATGTATAGAGTTTGTTTCGGATAGACCTAGTAGTACAATATTAGTAGTAGAAAAAGGGAGCATTATTGATGTCAAAAACATCACGTAGAAGCACAAAATTGAATAGTGAAATAAATTTTGAATTCTTGAAAGTCATGAAGGTTGCTTGTTAAAAAAAAAGTATATAACAGGATTGTTAGGAGGGTCAAACATTTTGCGATATCGCATATGGCAAAGTTCATATCAATTGAGACAGAGGAAGTACTACTTTAATCTGTATTTTCATTTGTCTTCTTAAAAAGAATCTTGTAAGTTACCTGAAAAGTAGATAGAAGGGTGTTTTCTTAGGTCATTTTATGGGATTTTTACAAGGAGTAAATGATCCAGTTTTTATGGACTTGTGGAACACATAAGTTGTAAGAATTCATTGTTGATGACTTAGTTGCTTTGTCATCTTATCTGTTATGTCTTATGCTTTTTCCTTGTTATTGGGTTTTGCAGAGATGACGTGCAAATACCATCATCACCTTATTTTCCTACATATGCCGCCCAAGGTCAAGGACCACCGCCGATGGTACAAGAGCGATTTCAGAGTGTGATCAGCCAGCTCTTTCAATATGTAAGAATTTGTTTCTTATGGTAGATTTAACATTCATCATAAAGTCACAATGTAGTTGCTAAAATTTTAATTTCTGTATTATTATTATTATTATCATCTTGTAGAGGATCATACGATGTGGTGGAGCAGTTGATGATGATATGGCTAATGTCATAGTTGCTCAGCTTCTTTATCTTGATGCTGTTGATCCCACAAAGGTATATTTTCAAGAGTGCACTTGTTTTCATCGGATAGACTTTGGTTAAAATATTAAATGTTTCAATTTCAAGGAGATTCTGCATAAGGCAGTCCTTTGGTAGTATATATCTTTTGTATTTGTGAATATTAATCCATCGCATTTGTTTGCCTAAATATGTTCTGTCTAGTGTCTACTGCTTAATTGCTTGAGCAACTTGTGAATTTCTTTCCTCTTTTTCATAATGGATTTTTTTTTTTTTTTTTTATAACTGAGAAATCCGTCTGTGACCCGCCCTTTGGACCAATCACAGCCTTCTAAACTCGGTGGATAATGCCCCCCCACCCCCTCTACCCTTCTCCACTTAAATACCGGGATTCGCTTTGCATGGTGTGGGGCTTGAACCTACGACCTAAGCCACAAATCCTCCACCTTTTGCCACTTGAGCTAGGCCTTGGGGGCATCATAATGGAATTTTCAGCATGTCATGTCATGTCAATTGACATGGCAGAATAACTTATATGCTTGAATTAGCCTACTGAGGCTGCAGTGCCCCAGTTGTGCATGAACCAAATGAGTGAAGAAAGGTAAGGCCTAGGTGGGAGACGTGTGAAAATTCAACCTTTTCCTCTCTTCTCTTGGTCTATTCTTACAGACTGATGTAGTCGGCAACCCTTATGCCATGATTATATGAGGCTTGCCCTTTGATCAGCTTCATATTAAATGAATAAAACCTTGCTTTTTATTGAACAAGAAAGCATACACAGATGCTGCTATGGTTTTATAATTATTATGCAGCTCTGCTTTTCTTTTGACATTTGCTTGTGACTTTTGCAGGAGCATCCCTTTTCAGTGTAGCTTTTAATTCTAAAACTGTCTTCCCTACTTTTTTTAACTACATCCTTCTATTTATATGTTTTACACAGCTTTCTTTTAATTCAACTGAACACCTCTTCAATTTACTACACAGGACATTGTTATGTATGTCAATTCTCCAGGAGGGTCAGTAACAGCAGGTACGACCAAGTGTTTCCGGTCAATCTCATTTTTCTGCTGCTTGCCATAGTTTTTTCAGCTTTTATCGTAGTGTTGAACTGTTATAATCAGATTTTACGGTCTACTTTAATGCATGGTTTCGATACCATTATTATCTCAGGAATGGCCGTTTTCGATACCATGCGACATATTCGACCTGATGTCTCAACTGTCTGTGTTGGACTCGCTGCAAGGTACCTGATTGATTACTGTGTAGCTTTGTGTTCCTCTTAGAAGATGATCTTTCATACATTGTTGCTTGTGATGCATATTTATGTGAAAATCACCTTTGCTTAACCCATGATAGGACTACATAGCTTTCCAGCGTAGGTTCTTTTATTTGCTTATCTATTTGATTAACTTTCCAATTCCTTTCATTTATTGGCATTTTTTGCAGCCTCTCCTTTCATTTAGGTACTTCACACTCCTCGATACTTCACACTTCTCTATTTTGGTGCAAAAGTTCACCAATATAAGCTTCTTTTTTACCCGGAATATAGGGGAAATATTTGAAAATGTTGGGATTGGATTTGCTGTTCCTTCTTCTCTTCCTCTTTCCTTAATTCTTCCATTCCTCCTATTTTGTCCCTTTTATGCCCTGTTCCTATACTGTGCCAGTTCACTTGATCCCAATTTCCTGAGGACTTCCTTGCATTGGAGAAGTATACAATGTCGAAGAAGTTAGTCTGATATAATTTTATTATGTTTGTTTGTATAATGTGTTATTTGATACTATTTCCATGTTGATGTTACATCGCTTTTACGATCCACCTATCATTCACGCAGCTATTTCCTAACCTTCTTATAATTAGATGGGTGAGTGGTGGAACAATTTACAAGTTTATTTCAAAAAAAGTTTTTGTAAATTGAGATTTCATATTCAGTTATAGGTGGGAATATATGGAATTTGTTTTACCTTTAGTACCCTAAGGTGATTACCTTTGCCTTTTTCTTTTTTTCATGGAATAAAGAGATTATCTTGCTTAGCTAATTTATGTTTTGCGGCACTGCAGTATGGGGGCTTTTCTTCTCAGTGCTGGCACTAAAGGTAAATTGAATAGTTGATTCAAGGCTAAAGTAACTTTCTTTGTCCTATGCTTCTAGTTTTTGCTCTTAACTTTTGATGTTGTTATCACCCTGAAGGAAAGAGATATAGCTTGCCAAATTCAAGGATAATGATTCACCAGCCTCTTGGTGGTGCTCAAGGTGGTCAAACTGATATAGATATACAGGTAATAACTCACTCTATTGTATGCCACAGTTTCTTTTTTTAGGATGAAGTTGTATGCCACAGTTTCTATTTCAAATGTTTGTATGTAGGGTGTGTTTAGTATGAAAGGAAAACATTCTCCAGAAAAATAAGTAGGGTTCTTACTTATTTTCTTGCATTTGGAATTTGTACGTAAAAAATGTTATCCTTGAAAGTATTTGTATACAATATAAACAAATACTATGGGGGTGGGGGTAAGGGAATGGGGGCTACAAGGGTGGGGTGAAGATGAGGTTTGTTTTGGGGGAAGATACAATCAATGTGGAATGCCACTTGTGGAACTTGTTTTCCCTACTTCCACTAAGGAAGTCATTTTCTATACCAAACACACCCTTGGGAGTCGGTATTTGTGATATAATGGTCTTACAAAGTATGTCGTCTGATTTAAACGTTCCATTGTAGAATCCCCTAGCCATCCTAAAAAGATATGCTAGAACCCCAGTCCTGACTATTTATTTTTTTTAACATTCTACTCTATGTGCTGACAGATAAAAAGTGCATTTAACAATGCACTAAAAACCTATGAACAATTTCCAGTTTTGTGTTTGTTAGTGAATACAAGTGGTCCTTTATAAGGTAAAGGATCCATTTCTAAACTTCACAGGCCAGAACCTCTGACCCTTGAAAAGCAAAAATCAGTCTGCACAAAGTGCTTATGGAGAAAAGTACCTGTGGATGACTTGTCCCAAAAAAAATGCATAGAAAGAGTACCTTTGAATAATGGAAACTTCCAAGTAATTTTCCAGTTCTTTGTATATTTAGAGAATGATATAATACAATAATATGATCATCAACCCCCAAACATAGTGGGTATGATTATCAACCCCTTGGGATTATTCCCATCCAATTCCATAAAAAAGCTAATCTTTTGTAACTGTTCATTCAGAGAATGCTTCTAGTTTAGAAGATATTCCCAACTTGTTTGGGGATTGAGACAAAGTAGTAGTAGTTGTTGTTGTATTTAGTTTAGACAATTTTGCGATGATTTAAGTTAATTTTCCAATATTCCAGCTTAGGTTATGTACACTAGTTAGTCAGAGCTTATAGAATTTTGTTTCTCCTGTGGAATAACTCAATTGTGGAACTTCTCTTGGATAAGTTAATAATTTGAAATAGTTATGTGAAATAATTTTCTACTTTTCATGCTTAGAAGCTGAGGCACACACAAATGCATGCTTTTTCTTGTATAACTTTAGTATGCTTAGATTGGTAAGGATGAAATACTTAGAGCTAAATCAATGCTGATAATAATGTCCAGGCTAATGAGATGTTGCATCACAAAGCAAATTTGAATGGTTACCTTGCCTACCAGACTGGTCAAAGCCTTGATAGGATTAATCAGGATACTGATCGTGATTTTTTCATGAGCGCAAAGGAAGCTAAAGAGTACGGGCTAATCGATGGTGTCATCATGAATCCAATGAAAGCCCTTCAACCACTTGCAGCAGCTGCTGAACAATCATAGTTGTATTGCAAGGAAGGTTAATTTTCTCCTTATCATTTCGCTGTCACCTGGATTATTAATACTCTCAGATTGTAATTGATTACTAAGTTTTGGGTAGACACAATATTCCTGCTGCCAGGAGCAAATGTACACCAATTTTTACTTGTTCATCAGAGTTACAGTTGGGAAAGAGTGAGTGTAATGTACCTGCCCGAATCTTATATAGACGTTTTCGCTTAAGTCTTGATATTTTTCTTTAAAAGTAATTTACCTCTTTTTGTTCATGTTGTTGTGTTTCTTGAAGAGCACTGATTTACTTTGACTTGTTCATTTATCAGCAAGTGTATTAATCTACAATAATATGTTGTATGTTTATCTTAGTACGAAATGGCTAGCAAAAGTTAAAACATGTTTAGGATAAAGTTGAATGAAATATGCCAATTGCATGAAATGAAAAACGAGAGAATAACATAGATCCATATTTTGCGGAATGGAACCTTAATTTTCATGTAGGGTCTTTCATTTCTCTTTTTACTCAAACATCAAACATACCTAGGCTGTCTTGTCCTTAAGTTTTCATGTAATCCACCCAATTTCTTCCAGGTTCTATCACCCATGAGTCAAACTAAGTTTGGTATTTTTCATGATTGATAACTAAATAGAAAATATTATTTCAAAAATATTTATATATAATCGAGAAGTAAATGCAGTCAAATGCTATTAATGAAGTTTTTTTCTATTTTCATAGAAAATGTCATTTAGTATCATTGACTAATGAGTAATTTGGACAAATAAAAAGGTACAGAGGGAATACTAAATAACAATTAATATGGTAAAATTAGCATATCAATCATTGTTTCTATTAGTTACACGTAAAATTTAAAATGGACAAGTAAAAATGATAAGGACTCAGGAGTATTAAATTTGATTAATCTTAGTACCCACACTTTAATTACGAGGAAAACACAGAAAGTCAATCAGATTCGTCCGATGTTGGGGCCTAACACTAAACCAATACAGATTTTCTATTTCAATATAAAAAAGTGTTGGGGCCTATTATCATATTGGAAGCTAGCTAGCTAGATTTATATAACTAAGGATTTATTTATTTTTAATTCTAGAAATTACTGAAAGACAAATAGTTTAGTGAAAAGAACAGGTGCTATCTACGAACCCAATCATTTGATAACCAAATTAACACATTCTTTATTAGACTAAATATAAATCATTTGTTGGCTAAGTGATCAAATCATGTTTTCGGACAAAAAGGGAGGAGAATAATGACTTTCTTTAAAGTCAAAGATTTGCTTCAACTTGGAGATCACACTTAATTAGTGCTACTTTTTCTTAATTAATTGAAAAGTAGAGTTATACTATGAAATAATTAAAATGTGCGCAAGATAATACTATAAATGTCGTTATCATCCAAATAAATAACATTATATGAAGTGTATTATTGCTTGATGTTACAACTAGAGATTTAATTATCATATGGAAATTATTCATTTCTAGTTTAGTTATTATATTAATGTAGCATTTAAAACAAAAGGGGATGGGAGTTCTAACCTAAATGTAATTAACTTACATAAAAAAAAACAATAGTAATAACATACTGATCAATATAGAGCTACGGTTCGAAAAGAATGGATGTGTGCAGACTTTATTTTTATTTTTAGAAAATATATATATAAGTTATTTTTCATAAAGTTCAGCTAAAAAAATTTATTGGATGAACAATTTTTGTTTTAACCCTTAACCATATGCTTGGCAACTTTTGATAAAGAGAGTTTCCCTTTAAACAAGACAAATTAGAATTTGTTGAATGAATGAATTTCGAATATTATACGATAAACACGTACACACAAAGCAAACAATTATTTAAGACATATTTGAACATACAATCTGGAATTATGATTTAAAGTTAAAAGTATACATTGTTTTGATATGTAATTCAATGTTTTAAATTAGTTTTTTTTCTTCTATAAATATGAAAATTCATAAGTTATTAAATTTTCTCCAATTCTCATTTAATTTTATTAAATGATGAAATCGTAATTTGTAAATAGATATTAAAATATCCTAAAATATTGTAATAATAAATCACATATCTTCATATTTCTTTTATACTATACGAAATAGTTTGGATAGCACACGAGCAAACAATCCCACTTGAAATAAATTGGTGGGGACACCCTATACCCATGGAAATAAGTAGTAGAAGGAAAAAAAGAGAGAGAGAGAAGCAATAAATATAATGAGGACAATAATTCTTAGCTAAAAATATAATGCATATGAAGAGAGTAACTAAGGTTTTTAGGTTTTATGAAGACTAGTACTTCCAACTTGTGTTAAGTATTTTCTTTTGCAGTAATGGCTGCCTTTTGAATGACTCAACACAAGCCTTTGCTTTGGCCTTTGTGTGATCAACTATCCATCAAACAGTGCAAAAAAGTGACTCACTTAATTTTACCACCCTGGCCTCAATTAACACACACACCGTATTGTCACCTCACCTCACCTTCTTTTCTTTTTACCAAAACGCCTTCCCACTAATTGACAACTCATGTGTAAGAGTAGTTTCGGGTGGAAATAAGTTATTTCGGGATAAGTTATCCTATCATGTATATGTGATACTTATCCTATATTCCCATTATTATGACTCAAAATGGTGAGATAAAACAATCCTACGTTTTATCCTAGAATTATTATATATCTCACACCAAACAACTCCTAAGTATTATACTCAAAAGGTCGTTTGGTGAATGGGGACGAGATAAGAAAGAATATTTCATGGACTTGGAACTACTATTAAGAAAATAAAATTAGTAACAGATAAAATTTCGTAGCTAAACAATAAAATTTTACACTAATCTCATTTTAACTACGGAGTATAAAAAAATTCAATTAGCTAATTAGAATTATTTAGCGATAGATTAGTGAGGGACCGTCGAAACTTGATTACTCTAACTTAATTTTCTTTCAAAACTTGATCAAGCACCTCACTTTTATCTTTCCAAAACTTACCGGTACCGATACCGTTTCAGCCTAGGACAAAGTTTAACTTGCAAAATCAATTTAATCGTAGTTGTAAAATTATAACTTGCCATATTAAATATGAATTTGAAAATTGTACAGATCCAACTAACTTGAACTCGCAATAGTAAGCTAAATAAAGGCGGTAACTAAGTTACATTACTTATAATCAAAGGCGAACCCAGGATTTGAAGATTTCAGGTGCATCAATATTATCTTATTTCAAATATGAGCTCTAAAATAAACAATAAAATAGCGTTATAGCTAGATTCAAATCCAGGTCTCGTGGGTGGTTCATCTAGCTTGTACTAGCAGCACAATGTCAAACTTATACTCTTCATGAGTACACGATAAATTATATCCTAAGTTATATCAGTTTCTCAAAATAAATATACACCTATATACTTAATTTTTTTCGAAGTTAACAAATACACATGCCTCCTCTATATTCTTATTTATCTCATCTCTAGATAACTTAGTGGAGTTGGAGGTTAATTGAATTGGGAGAGTATAGATGCCTCACTAGAAATGAGCACAAGGTACAAGGTGTTACTGTTCGGTAGCGTGGGAGAACGTGCGCTATAAACCAAAAAAGCCTCCGATTTTATTTTATTTTTCATTTTGATTTTTTACTGCCATTTGAAATTCATATTAAATTTAAATTATACATTATAAAATTATCTATAGATGACGCTCAACAATATTTTCATATCTTCGAGGTGTCCATCCATTCCTTCCTATTGTCCTTTCCTCAAACCAACCTCATCTTCTCTAACCTTTTCTATGTTTTGCATGATATTTCTTGCATTTCATTTTATATGACATCATTTAATTAATATAATATTTTTTAAATTGTTTTTTATAAAAAATTATGGTTTAAAATAATTTTTAGATATTTATGTGGTTATAAATTATTTTATTAAGGATAAAAAAATTAAATTAAAATATTTTTAATTATAGTAAAGTAACATTCTTCGTTGGATGAACTAAAAAGAAAATGATGACGCATAAAATGTTAGGAAGAGAGTACATAAATACATTTTAATATGGTTTTCATTGATATTTGTGCCCTCATACGTTGAAATTAAATAAGTAGGCGCGCACACACATCCTATATGACATTAATTGTAATGTAGAATTAGTGTATCTCATACGAATTATCATGTATGATGTGTCTAATGTGTGTCTACTTACTCAATTTCAAAGTAGGTATAATACATAAACATGACCATTAACTTGAATTCAACGGATAATTATGCCTTTCAACTTTGAATGTGCACAAGTAGACACTTAAACTTGTATAAAATTGAACAAGTAGAAACACGTGTCCTACATGACATAATACACGTAGGATGTCACATAAGACACAAAATTGTTATGTAGGGTGTTATGTAGGACGAATGTGTCTATTTATTCAATTTATACAAATTTAAATATCTACTTATGCACATCTAAAGTTAAAAGTCATAGTTGTCAGCTAACGTCAAATTAAGAGTCATGAACATGTATTATGCCTTCAAAGTAGGATAACCAATCATCATTACCAGTAGCTACTAGTCTACAGTACATACTCTCTCTGTCCCTAATTATTTGTCCATTTTGACAAATCAAGAAAAAACAATTTTTTTACCTATTATATCCTCAATTAAATGATTAATTACTTTGAAAAATATAAAACTTTTCATCCACTTCATAATTAATAGGGATAAACTTGTAAACTCACTATGTCATTAATTGTTTTCTTAATATGTATGTCAATTCAAAAATGGACAAATAATTAGGGAAAGAGGGAGTATTAACTATCACCACAAAATAATATCCTTAATCAACACCGATAACCATTAGAATTAACTATCACTCGATAATTTTGAATTTTTTTTATTGATATAATATTATTATTTATTTTATATAAATATTGATATCTATTAGATTACTTAATTTAAAATAAAAAACAAGTTTATATATATGTTTTCTAAAAAAACAAGAAGAACATATAAATCCAACCGGGCATACCTCCTTGAATCCTTCAAACACCCCAGGGCTTCGTTCCTCTTTCCTTTTCCCCACTAATCACTAGTAACACATAGTCTCGTCTGGTCGGGTCTTTATCACCTTTTTTAATTTTTAGACTAAAAATAAAATTAAAGTAGCTGCCTTTTTCCAGGTGTCGATCTTTATCTTCTTTTTTTGGGTTTAAAGAAACGTACTCCATATATATACAGCCAGATTATAGCTAAGTATTTTTAATTACAAGTTATTGTTCACATACTGTGTAACTGTTTGATGATGGATGAATTGAGCAAACTTCATTCTGCTATTGTATGTTCACGCAGTAGACAACAACAACAACAGGCTGAGGCTGAGGATGAGGCTGGGCCGACAATTATTAATAACACTCATACTAGTTTTCCTATTCATCATTATCGTCAATTAGAAGCCGCTGATCATCAAAATAATACTAAATCCAGCACCAATATGTCAGATCTTATTAAAGCTCAGATTGCAAATCATCCTCTTTATCCTAACTTACTTTCTGCTTATCTTCAATGTCGTAAGGTTAGTGTTTAATATGTTCATCTTTGATTATTTATCATCTATATGCCCTTATTTTTCAATTTGGGCAAATTTATATCAAGGTTGGAGCACCGCAAGGAATGACATCAATTCTCGAAGAAATTAGCAACGAGAACAACTTAATATCCAGCTCATGTCACAGTAGTGAAATTGGAGCTGATCCAGAACTTGATAAGTTTATGGTAATAAGAAAAAAAAAAAAAAAAACTAAACCCACACATATATCATGAGTTTTTTTGTCTTTTTCTAAAAGAGGGTTTTTGTTGTGAAGGAATCATATTGTGCGGTATTAGTGAAATACAAAGAGGAGCTTTCAAAGCCGTTTGATGAAGCTACAAGTTTCTTGAATAACATAAAGTCACAGCTCAGTTCCCTATGCAAAGATAATTTAATTACTTCAACAAGTTTCAACTCCAACAACAATTATATATCTGGTAATCTTTAATTAATTAACTAGAGTCTGTGCGTGTGTGTTTGTTTTGGGGTTTGTAGTACTAGTCAGAAATACTATTCCGTTCAATTTTTGATTCGGACCCCCTATACTTTTGCTGTCCCTTTCTGTTCTGTATTAGGGTTAGCAGATCGATGTTATTAGTAGTAGTAGGCATGTTGGTTGAAGCCTTGGAAATTGAGGCTTTTCAGAAGCTGCATCCATGGAACTACTGTTACTGTCAGACTAATTATATTTCTTTCTTTATTATCTTTCCAATTCTTCAACAACATCTATACTTTTGCTTTATTAACATTGCTGTGGAGTGTGGAGTGTGGAGTGTGGACTTCCTTCCATCTTCTAAGCTAGCGTTTGTCTGTAGATTTTGAGAGTTCAGATTTACTTCAAATATTCTCAAGTTTTCGGGACTTGTGAAATGCATGTCATAACACAACTTAATCAATTTCAAAATCTATGTCTGAGAAAAGAAAGAATGTTTATAGATGAGAAAATGTGAAAATTAACTAGAGGTAGATCCTGTACTTGAAGTTTATGGATTTCTATAATATTTCTCGAGTTAATATATACTAACAATTATTGGGTACAATCAAGTGAGTTTCTTAATATGTATACAAAGTTTAAATAAAAGCAATTGGTTTCCGTGAACCATATAATGTAATGGTTCCGCCTCTATGAGAATAATGAAGTGTATAGAAATGTGATTTCTCTCTAGGAATGGATGATATGGTTACACACTTCAATACAAATGAATTTTTCTGTAATTATAATTAGGGGTTTTTCTTCTTCTTCTTTTCTTTCTGAAATTGCCTTAACACGGTGATGCTAAAAAAAAAACCTACTTGCTTGTTTGGTTCGAGTTTTTCATCAAAGAAAGTAACTTTGATTTAATGAAAACCCACATAAATGGTTTACATATGATATAACCCCCACTTGAAAAATGTGATTTTGGTCATGGAAGTTGAAAGTTATAGATGGCTAGTGTTCTTTGTTGGTGATGATATTGAAAATATATCCGTTGTAATCAGGCATAAAATGTATAGATGCTATGCACATCCAATTTAGTAGATGGTGTACTAGTTTCAAAAACTGCGAAGCATTAATCACTTTGTTTCGATGTTACGATGCTGACGAGCACACCTGCACATGAACATGTGATATACTTGGCTTAAATATGGAATGTGTTTAAATTTATTTGTTTGGTAGATACATGAAGAACCAAAGCTTTTAGACATGGGCTAGGGCCTTGAAATTGTTAAGATAAACTTTTAAATCTGTCGCTTGTATAATGTATAGTCATGTCATTTTTCAGACCTTTTCTGTGCCTATTTTTGTGTCATGTCACAAATTTTGTCCTTACTCCCTTACATAGTTATGTAATTATGCTAAAACGCCTTTGGATTTCTATTAACTTTGGGAACTAGTGGTATTTCCAGATGAAGGCCAATGCAATCTGCATTAATTTTTCTTCGGAGAGGATAACTTTGGGAGAGTGTCATGAATGGATATTTCCTACAAGATTTCATTTTTTTTCTTGACTATGTGCTACTAGACTTTGCATTAATTAACGATTACACCAAGATACATTGGAATACTAAGAGCGACCAAGGTTTACTACTTAAATATATAAGATCATCATCCATATGTAGTTTGATGAGAATAAACTTCCAACTTTATGCAAACTTATTCTGTTTGTAAACTTTCAAAATCTCTACTTCGTACAAGTTATGATATTCAAGAATTCATCAAAACTTAATGTTTAATGTAAACTAGGATAGGAAGTCTTCTTTATCACTGCTTGGTGCTCGAGCCATATATCTGAGCTAGTATTCCGCACTTTGTTTACCATCTCAATAGAGTAGTGCGTACTTTGTTTTCCCCTATTTGATATTTTCTTAGTCTAAATTATTCATTGGTGGGATCAGGTAACTACAAAGCCGGAAATTTAGTTTAGTTATTAGACCTGTGTGCAGTTTTAAAATGAAATCCATTTGAAATTGGATAATTTTTTTTACAGAATTCCATGTGAATTGTGATGATGTAAAGCTAAAGCAAGCATCTTTATATTGTGCAAGAATTAGATTCTGTTGCTTCTTTATGGTTTCTACTGTCCTGATAGGTAACATCTCCATGTTACCATGTACTGGAAAGTTTGAATGTATATTTTTTGCACTAGCTAGATCCTTGTACGATATCTTAATCAGTGTTATGCAGTTGTGAAAGGTTTCATAATTACTTGAGATATGATGTTAAAAAAACGTTCAAATCATTGTCACTTGATTGATCTGGTCATTAATTTAGTGAACCATGAAATCAAATTTGTTTATATTAATTCTCATATAACTAATTGGTCGAAAGATTTTATGTCTTTTACTATTGCTCGGGGATTTAAATTATTCCATGTAATAGTGTTGTGGTCTGAGATTTTTTTTCTTTGTTTGAAACATATCATACGAAGAATGCAAAAGATGTGCTGTGCTAGGTGATGTAAGCATAATCGCCCTTTTTGATTTATGTTAGATGTCCATAACAGATGAAGCAGGTGGTACCTCAGAGGAGGATCTAGGCTGTGAGGAGATGGAAGCAGCGGATAGTCCTGCTAACCGTGAAGGCGATAATGAGCTAAAAGAAATGCTGATGCGCAAATATAGTGGCTATCTTAGCAGTTTGAGAAAGGAATTTCTGAAGAAGAGGAAGAAAGGCAAGTTACCTAAGGAAGCAAGAATTGTATTGCTGGACTGGTGGAATACTCACTATCGATGGCCTTATCCCACGGTAATTTCTAGTAATTCTCTTCTCTGAGCCATTCGTTTAAGGATGTTTCAAAACTATGCTTACCTAGATTGCTCGTAGAACTCTATATATAAGTAGATCTGGCTGAACTAGTTCCTATTTTAACTGGTCTTTAAAGTTCAAACATATATAGGACATGTATCTACTGGCATTGCCAGTTACTTTTACGTGTTAATATGATTATAGATCTAACTTACATACACGAACATTGCAAAAAAATTTAAACGATCAATGTATTTTAACATGTTGCAGCAATTAACCTGCGCTAATTTCTAGTTATCTAAACTCTTATGAATGATGGATACCTATAGTTATCTGACTTTTAACATTGTCCAGTGTATAGAAAATAAACTCAATTTGTTATTGCCCCCAATCTTTACATTTGCCATTCTAATATCTTTATGACCAACGATCGTGCAGAATCGAGTGGTGACATGATCTGACTGTTTTCTATTTATTTAACATGTATATGGATGACAATGAATGCAGGAAGAAGAGAAAAATAGGCTATCAGAGATGACAGGGCTAGACCAGAAGCAGATAAACAACTGGTTCATAAACCAAAGGAAGCGACACTGGCGGCCATCGGAAGACATGAAATTTGCTCTAATGGAAGGTGTTAGTGCTGGATCGATGTATTTTGATGGATCTGGAGGCACTTGAAAATGACAAGACAAGAGAAAAGGAACCTCCTGCTAGCTAACACGTAGTGTATAGTATTATGACAAAGTATGTATTTTGAAGTTTATAAATCGACAATTGTTAAACCATCTATGTTCAAAATACAAAATTTCTGTAGTTTTTCATTTTTTTTAGATCTTGATATTATTGAATAAATTTTACTTCACCAAAAATAAGGAACCTACTTCTCATCCTAGTATTCATTTCATTATTGTTACTTTTCCTTGTTTGGATTGGTGGATTCTAGCCTAAAATGAAAAAAACGTGATCATGCTCCTTTTGATCTTATTTCTATAACTTTTAAACTTTTATTTGTGTTCACACAATTTTTTCGACAAACAATTATACTATACTATTCTTATATTCTACCCCCTTTATTCGCCAATTTCTGCATTTTCAACTCTCAAGTATAACACTACAGACACAAAATTAAATTATTTTATTTTATTGTAAATAGGTGTCTGTCATAAGCATTTTTTAACTTTATCCGTTAGTGAAAAATGACAATATTCAGCCATTTTGGTTACAACGAATGGCATAAGGTAAAAGTAAGGAAAAACTATCTAATTACACAATTTTTTCTACCATAAATATTAATCCATTCTATAGTTTGAAATAATTACATATTGTTTCACTAATTAATAATTTTGTAACAAATTTCAAGTCAGATACATATATCTTTGATATTAGATACATAGGGAGAGGCGAACGAGAGAATCAGCATGCATGTATCATTTTATACTAATACATGTATCTTAAATACCAAATACATTATGAAATACATATATATATATATATATGGGGAGAGATGAATGAGAGAAGGATAGAGATGAGTAAGATGGGCGAACGAGGGAAGAGGGAAGATGGGAGAGAGGTGAGCGAGAGAAGGAGAGATGTGAGCGAAATGGGATAGAGGTGACCGAGAGAATCAATATATTCCACATATATATAAATCACGCTTGTATATAATGTATGTGAAATTAATTACTCCTAATTTGATCCACATGTATTCGAAATACATGTATCTAGCTAGTAAATTAAATGTGGTACAAAAGATAACTTTAACAATTAAAGTGAAGATACATAATAAGACTTTAAATTAGTGGAATTTGTGTTAGTTTGCTTTAAAGTAACCAACTATTATTCATTGAGAGAAAAATGTTAGATTTCACCTAGTTAAGGGTCAAATTACCCGCTTGCTCTATTTTACATTACGTGTGAAGGTGATAAAGTTTTCTAAAGATATAAATAGGCCACTTGAGTATAGTAAAATATATTTTTAAAGTCGAATTCACAACTAATTTTTTTTTGTTCATTTTTACTTGTTACTGTTTAATTTGACACACTTTTTAAGAAAACAATTAATAATATACTTTCTCTGTACAATAATACTTATCCACTATTAATTTTGCACACTTCTTAAGAAGCTATAAATAGAATGATAATTTTACTATATCACCCTTCGAATATAATAAATATAATGTCTTGAAAAAACTTAATAGAGAAATGACTTTATTTAATGATAATGGTAAATTAGGAACTAAGCACAAAATTATTTGTTAATTTCATAAAGTGGACAAGTATTGTTGGACATTTTAAAATAGTATAGTGAAAAGCAATTGTTGGACGAAGAGTATATATTTTTTGGATCTTGAAAAATGATATACATAATAGTATTTAATGTAAAAGGTAAAACATGGCAAGCAATATATATGAAAATAACAAGAAAAATTTAGAAATAAATGACAAGTAAAAGTGAGTAGGAAGTATTATCTTATTTTCAGTAAATTAAAAGGGTAAAGATCTTTTTCCCCTGCTCAAAATGTTAAACCATCTCCAACTCTACTCTATTTTACTCTTCATTCTCTATATTTGGGAGTAAAATAGAGAATACCTTTTCCAAGCACTCTCTATTTTACCCTCTACTCTCCAATTATAGAAAGTTGAATAGTCATTCTCCAAATTAAATTTGGAGAACTATTATTCATACTATTTATTTCACTTTTTGAATATTATATTATTATTTTTATTATTTTATAATTAATATATTATTTTTCATATAAGGATATTAATTAAAATTTTCTAATATTCATAATTTTTTTTAAAATGTAATATAACATTTTAAAAAAAATATTATTTAATATATACTACTTTCATCCTGAATTAATAATATTTCAATTTTATTTTTTTCAATTTTCGTCACTTCAAGTGAATCTAATTTGATATTATTATTGATTTTCACTATGAAGAATGCACAAAATTTAAATGATAAAATGAAAATTTAAATTTAAAAATACAATATATAACATAATTATTTTAAAAATCACAATAATAATTTAATAATTTGGAAGGTCCTTTCCAAATTTAACAATATTCGAAAAAAAATAATGTATGACCTAGAGAAGTTATGCTTATGCTTGTTGATTGTTTTTTTAATTATTCGTAGTTGTGTTTTGGAAATTTAGAATAAAATATAAATCTATATTATATAAAGAATTTGAAAAAAATAAATTGAGAATTGAGTTGGAGTCGTTGGTGAGAAAACTCCAAGGTTGGAGATGCCTAAAAGGGGCAAATTAGAATTTTGAATTTGTTTTCGAGGTTAAGTTGGTAATTGGAATTTACCTGCGTATAGAATAGAGCGTAAAATCTTTCTTCAACATCACTTCGATTCGGAGTGTACCCCGACCGCCATTATCGAGCGAGTCTATTCCGAACGCCAATCTCCGGCGATTTCGTCATCTCCGTCGACTCTAAGGTAAGTTTTCATTCGCTTAATGATTAATAATTTCCCCCTTAACATGTGTGCAATTTTATACAAGCTTGAATTCGCTGAAGCGCATAGTGTTTGATTTCAAAGAAGTCGTGATATGTTCATAAACAAATAGATTTTGTAGGCTATTCTTTTGTACGAATTTCGTTTATTGTAATTTAAGACTGTTTTGAATTGGTGATAGATTTGTATTTTTCTCCTAGTCGGTTTTAGGGTTCCTTTGTGGAAGGAGTAGGGTTTATATTCAAGAGAGAGACAACTAAGGTTTGCCAATTTTTTTACCATCTTCGCAGCTCAGGAAGGTCTTCATTTTCATGATTTGCAAGTGTTAATTTAACCCTAAACTATTTTCCATATCAAAATCTATTTTACTTGAGATTTTTGTACTCTTTGCAATTCTAAATTTCTGTTTTGGAGAGTTTGAGGCATACATATCACAAGAGTAGTGGCGGAGACAAGATTTTCATTAAGGGGTGCAAACTATGAATAAGTAAACACATGAATAAGTCGAAGGGGGTTCAACATCTGCTATATATACATAAAAAATAAGTTTAACCATGTATAAGCAGTGTAATTTTCATCGGAAGGGGTTCAGATGAACCCCTGGGCCGTTACTACCTCTTCCATGAGAGGCACCCTACCCTCTTAGTCACCTGTTAATCAATAAGAAGGCCTAGAAGCTGCCTATAGTCTGTTTATATGAGCTGAGCTCCATTGTCATATTTTTGAGAGTTCTGTTCTGGTATAAAATTGAGATTTCCTTTCCTTCATCCTCTGTTATCAACCTTTGCCTGAAAGAAGACAGTTGAATGACAGATGTTGCTGCTGTGTAGGTTGAATTTGTTGCGGCTCTAGAGAAGATACTGGAATAACATTTTTTTTTTTTTATAGGTTATTTATCTTTTATTTTTGATAGGCATTGATATCTCCTCTATAACTTGGTACAAGTTACAAATCCCACTTTACTTCTGCCAAGTACTCTACTTGATCAGTTAAGTAGATTTGATTTGGTTGTGATGCCATTTGTTCTTGAAATTTTGTGTGTGGCAGTGCCCGAAGAAACATATTATACACACACATATAATCTCATCTAATTTATTCTCTTCTTTTTCTTTTGTAATAGGGAGATCATATCATTGGGTTCAGAGGCTTGAAGCATATAAAGCGTCCACTGTTTCGTTTACATACCATTTTCTTCAAGGGGATTCTTTCTCTTATAAAAATGTCTGTAACAGCTGGTGTAAGTGATGCAATTATTGCAATTAGGGAAAAGCTCAGGGGTAAAATTGGCCAAACAAAAGTGAAAAGATATTGGCCTGGTAAAGCTCCTGAATGGGCAGATGAACCAGAAAAAGATGAGGATATGCAGATGAACAGGGAAGCAGCACTTGAGAAAGCCTTTCCCAGCCAGGGTGGTTCAGACATTGCAAGAAAAGATGATGCAAGGCTGCGTCGACTGGCAGAGAGTAAAGTTGATAATCGTGAGGAAATCAGAGCAGATCATCGACGCATCCGGCAAGCAGAGATTGTTTCAACCATTGAAGAGGAAAATAGAAGACTAGAAAGAATGGAATTTGAGGAGGATGACGAAGATGCGTTGGATGAAAGGAGGAGGAGAATCAGGGAAAAAAATCTTCAAAGGCAACAGGAAGAAGCTCTGCCGGAGGAAGAAGAAGAGGAGGTAGAAGAAGAGGAGGAAGAGGAATCAGAATATGAAACTGAATCAGAGGAAGAGACCACAGGGATAGCAATGGTGAAACCAGTTTTTGTTCCAAAATCTGAGAGAGACACCATAGATGAGCGTGAAAAGCGCGAGGCAGAGGAACGAGCTCTCGAGGAGTTAGTGAAGAAGAGGTTAGAGGAGAGAAAACTTGAAACAAAACAAATAGTAGTTGAGAAGATACGAGAGGAAGAAATAATTCAGAAAAATTTGGAGCTGGAAGCTAATATTGCTGATGTAGATACTGATGATGAGGTGAATGAGGCTGAAGAATACGAAGCTTGGAAGTCCAGAGAAATTGCCAGGATCAAGAGGGAGAGGGAGGACAGGGAGGCTAGTAAGAAGGAGAGGGAAGAAATAGAGAGAGTAAGAAATATGACGGAAGAAGAGAGGAAGGAGTGGGAAAGGAGAAACCCGAAACCTGCCCCACCAACCAAGCAGAAGTGGAAGTTTATGCAGAAATATTACCACAAGGGTGCTTTCTTCCAGTCAGATGCTGATGACATAGCTGGAACTTCTGGCGCTGATAATATATTCCACCGTGATTTCTCTGCACCAACAGGGGAGGATAAGTTGGATAAATCCATTCTACCAAAAGTCATGCAGGTCAAACACTTTGGTCGCAGTGGAAGGACAAAATGGACACATCTTGTCAATGAGGACACAACTGATTGGAACAACCCGTAAGTACCTTAAACCTTCTATGTTATATGCTCATTTCTGTTCATTCAATTTGTCACGTAGATATGCTGGATTAGCAATTCTTAATAATGCATCTTTCAGTTGCGCCTGGTTGTTTATTTCACATTAGCATCTGGTTTATTGGTATCAACACAGTGGTGAATATTACCTATTCTCTGACTCTGATTATCTTAGCTGCTCTTTCACTTTGGTTGAAGGGATGTCACAGTTTTTACTCTTTAGCATATTGATTTTCTTGAAACTGGTGATATCTCTCAATCTCGGTCTTCCAAATTGGATTTACTGTACAGAAAGCAAAGGATAAAATTAAAGTTACATATCATTGAATATTTGATCATACTTCAGATGTTTCACAGTAGCATCAGAACTATTAGGAGAATAATGGTTCTAAATGTGCGAACTTTGTTCTGGAGTCTTATTTGGCCTTCTATAAAGTGGGTGATTTGTATCCTGAACAATACATCTCATCACATTGACAGCTGCTCTCTGTCTGTGTCTCTCTCTTCCACTCTCTTGTCTCTCTGTTTCTTTTCCTTCCTTTTTATTGGGTGACGATAAGAGGAAGGGGGTTGAGATGAGCTCATGGGTCTTGTCTATATGCTGATGGATTCCTGCAAGCTTGATTAGTTACCTACTCTTTCTATGGTTCTTTTGCTTGGAATTTTTAAATAATAATTATTTCCCTGGCCAAAGGTCTTAAGAGAGAATGATGTGCATCTCAGGGTGTAGAAAGGTTTATCTGATGTGTATGTGTATCAGTACCTAGGGCGGGATTTGGTGTGGTAGTAGAAAAATTTCATTTGCTTGGTGGATTTCTGGGGATGTATATATGAAGAATTTGATTGCCTGTTGAGATCTTCTTGCCTGAGTGGTACTTGTAGCATTTAAACCATCAAAGTTTCCAGAAAATGAGACGATCAACAAGTGTTGGGGCTCTGAAAATTTTGATTTCATATTTTTGAGTGATGGTGCTGCTAGCACAGGAGCATCCATTTTTCTCTGTTCCTGTAAAAACACACTTGCATTCTATTTTGATGGTTGGGGAATTTTTGTCATGGCTAATGTACCTGGCCCGCTAGATAGGAAAAGAATTGAAAAGCCTTGTATAGCATAGGAAGATTATGACTGGGAGTTCAGAGTTTGGGGCCTTGAAACGACTTTTGGTTTTGGAGGTGTGGGTGTGAGTGCATTAATTATAGGTGCTTTCTCAGTGTTACTATCAAATTTCCTGCATAATTATTGACTAGTCGTGTATTAAAGTGAATTACTTTAAAAAGATTCATACGTAGTGGCAGATGTACTTATTAGGATCACTCTAGAGAAACATAGAAGTTTATTACATTAGTGCGACAGAATGTTTTGCTTCCAGTTCAGTAATTTCAATTGTGGAAAGGGAATTCTCCAAAATATAAGCACTTTTTCACTCAATAAAATTATCTACCTTGTTAAAAAATAATAAAAATACTCTTCAGCTGAGTATTTTTTTTTTTTTTTGAGAATTAGTACTGTTGTATTCTTCAGCATTCTTCAATGGAAAAAAATATCTAGCAAGATAGTTATCTAGCAACCTATCTGATAGACATATCAACGGAAAAATCCCAGAAGAAAAATTAACACTTCAGGGCACTTCAGCACTTGGAGTTGAGTATTTCTTTTAGAGCCTATAACCTATCTGAGTAGCTTAGAGCATCTGGGATTACAGGTAAGGCCAGTTAAAGAAAGAAAATATCTAGCAACCTGGTCCCTTCATTTGATAGACTGGTTTGTGGGGCTTAGCTTGTACCCAGAGGAAGTATAGGCCAAGTACCTGGTTTTCATTGAATACTTTACCTGCTAGTATTTGTGTAATACTAAGACTGCTGCTGTGATGAGATTGCTCCCTACACTTTTGTCTTAGCCATTCGAATGCTATACTTGCTTCCTGACAGAAGGAGTACTCTATTTGACTTCCACCAGTAGGCGATGCGTGTGTACATTTTTAGTTGAATCTCTTTGTGGGGACAAACTAGAAAGGGAAAAAATGCAGACTACTTTAAAATTTCAATATATCCTTCTGTATTGTAGTTTATGGTGTATAGTTTGTGCTTTCTGGTTCAGTGTCCAGCTTTATCTACGTAATATTCTGCTAACAGCCTTTGCACTTACTGACTGACAATTGCCGTTGGAGCAGGTGGACATACAATGACTCTCTTCGGGCCAAGTATAATACAAAAATGGCTGCTGTTAATGCTCCTATTGCAAAGCCTAAGGGTAAAAAATTGAAGGATTGGGAGACCCGGTGAAGCCGTATTGTAGTCTGGTTCTTGTTTGTGCTCAGCTTTCAGGTTGTTTGAAGCACTATACTGACTTTCTGTTTTGCTCTTTGCATTCAAATGTCATCTGTAGCTCTTGTGTAGTTATATGATGGCAGAGAAGCACATTCTGGTATCAGTTTCAGAATTATCCAATTGTCTCCTTATTGAAACATTCATGCATTAGGGTATAGATTGTATTTTGCTTTTTAATTATTGGGATATTCTATACTAAAAACATGAATAGAACTTGTTCTCTGTATCGTTCACTATGCTCAACTAAAATCATGAGTAGAATTTGTGTGTGATGCATAGTGTTCATTTCTTGCTGTCTTGTGCAGTGGGGTTCTTTTACTAAAGGAACCCCTTTTTCCCTACCTTGCACCTTTTGTTATAAACTTGTATGCATTGATAGACCATCCAAGATGATCCATGTAGATTGCTGTCATTTTTTGTTTGTCGGCGAGGTCTGGGATGAAGGTGGGGGTGGGGATGGATTTAATTGTCTCTTGGTTGTTGGCTAGGGGTGGGGATTGGGGGATTCAGGTGCGTTATTATTTTCTGTTTGCCTTAAACAGATCTGGAAAGTTGTAATAGAGTGGCTACTGTGCTTTTGCTCAGTTATACTTCTGGGCTTCTGGCCAGGCAAATTTTACCTGCCCTGAAGTGCAAGACATATCAATGGAAAAATCCCAGAAGAAAGTAATAGTTATTCAATTTTTCTCTACTCCGAGTCTCTGATCACATAAATACCATGTTAATTGATCACTCAACGTAATGAATTTACCTCGTGAGCTTACATAGGAGTCCAGCTTCATATTAAATGTTCTTTTTGTGTATATAATCGATCTCATTTTACCTACCTTAAATCCGAATGTGATTTATTTTATTTTTCTTCTTCATAAATATCTTTTTAGATGGGCATGAATTTATATTTTCTATTATAATATTCATGTCCATGATTCTAGTTTCTAAAAAAAAAAGGCCAAACACATATAGCCCCTCAAACTTGTCCTCATTTTTCATTTTGGCACTCCCAACTTAGCTTTGTTCCATTTTAACCCTTAAACTCCATTTTTTCTGTACCATTTAAACATTTGTACTAATTTTTATGATTTGTTTTTATTTATGTTCTTCAATTACAATTTCTTATTTTTTAAAAATAGACGTGTGCCTGTTAATTAAAAAAATTAAACATTCACGAACGAACATAAAAATTTTCGAACAATAATATTATTTTTTGATATTTCTCGGTATTTTTGCATGAAAATAAATTGACGAAAGTTCTTTGATTTTCTTTCTTAAACATTCAATTAAATTAAATAACACT
>NW_006238985.1:1268873-1307422 GCF_000226075.1 Solanum tuberosum | reverse complement strand
ACTAAACAATGTTAAAACTCGACTGACTTTGTTAGGTTGTCAGTGATTTTAAAGAAAGAAAATTCGTCGGTTATTTTTCACACAAAAATACATAACACTCTTAAAAAGAAATTATTATTTTTTAAAAAGAATTATTTTTCGTTATTTTTAATTTTATTAACTAAAATTAAATTACACATGTCGATTTAAAATAAGAAGTTGCAATTGAAGAATATATATAATAAATAAATAAATCATAAAATAGTATTTTGCGTTAAAATGGAACATAAAAAATGGAGTTCAAGAATTAAAATGGAACAAGGCTAAGATAAAGTGCCAAAAAGAAAAATGTGGACAAGTTAGAAGGGCGGTATATGTGTTTGGCCAAAAAAAAATAAGTATGTTCCTGTGAACATATTATATGCATACAAAGCGAAGATGGATTGAAAAGATGTATGCATAAAGCTAAATGACATTAAAATATTTTTGGATATGCTGATGTTTGATTGATAAACGATAAGACATTTGTTGGCTGGAAATATGGACCATTTAAGTACACTAGCTTTTTATAGATGTGAAGGCATATATATATAGACAAAATTACATTAATTTATCATCACCTCAAGACAAATTGAAAATCAACAGATTGTAGCATGATACACTGTTTGAATTGACTGAAGTTGTATAGTTGAAAGATATATTGTAGTCTTCTTATTATTGACTATCTTTCTTTAAATAAATAAATTATTTTGGTTTTATCTTCAAATGGCCCCTTCACCTTTCTCTTCCACTCAACTTAAGTGATCAGATTCTTTTGTACATTTTAGAAAAAATAGTACAATATTGTTATTGAAAAGAAAATCAATAGTAAAAAAGCTCATCACAAATGAATTCTGTGTTGTGACAAGTCAATGCTTTGAAAACGATTTCAGTTCAGGGGAGGAGGGGGGAATTAACTCATTTTGGCTTGCAAGCTCATTCATCATGTGCACGGGGCTACTCCTAGAACCCTCAACTGAAGACAATTCACTATAAGGAGAAAAAAAAAATTCTCTTCCGAATTAATGAGGGATATTTTATCTTTCACGTAAGATAGATAAGAAAAGGATCGACAAGGAGGATGAAGACAATTTCTTTCACTACTATAAAACGAAAAATTAGTGACAATTTTTTTTTGAAGCTAAACAACAAAAAATTCATGTTAATCGCATTTAGTGATGGATTATAAGTAAATCCAATTAGCTAGAAGCTTTTTAGCTAGGAATAACCGACAATTTTCTAGCTAAATTTCATGTTTTCTTATAGTGATTTGAGCCATGAGGATATATATGAAAATATGCAAAAATTGAAGCGATTTTTAAAAAAAATAAAAATTGAAGCAATAAGAAAAAGATAAAAGATGATATCACTGATGAAGTTGCAGTTGGAAGTTTTTTGTAAACTGTGTACATGACCGTAAGTGGAAAGTAATGTATATTGTCCTTTTTCTATCAATTTCCCCTTTCACATCATCTTCAAAATCAAAATCAAAATCGTGCAAGGTTTCAATTCCTTTTCTTTAGTCGTTACAACCAATTTTTTTTTAAAATTATAACATCAGTTGAAAAGTGTAACAAGATATACTAAGAATACGATTGAAACAATACCAGAAGCAAATTAAATACTAACTAAAGAAACTATACCGTCAAAGTTTACAGTCTAGTTGATTTGAATCTCCCATAGAGCAGGACGCATGATTCAATCCCTTATCTTCCTCCTCGATTCCTCCACTTTTTCAAATCCTCCAATGTAATATAATAATAATAATAATAATATAAAGATAAACAAGAAAAATGAAATATTGAATAAAACAAAATTGGAAAGTGAAGGAAATCAACAAATGCACAAAACATTTCAATATGGTTGATATTCATATAGATAAAATTTGTAAGACTAACAAAAGGCCTCATAGTGTCATGCCTTTTTTTTTTTTGTAGTTTGAGACACACAAATGGGACACACTGATCAAACAGTTAGGGATACAACAACAAAGTATTACTACTAATAATGAAAATTAAAAATGGAAGTACTCCACATTTATGAGGAACATAATATAATTAAAACATAGCACAAGACAAATTATAAATTCTTCAACACATAAATCTCACTCCTCAAGTGCAAATTCCTCAACCAAATTCATCTTATTGAGTGGATTGAAAGCATGAATCTCAGCACAAGCACATTTGCTAGGTAACACATAGGCACCCAATCCATCAAGTGGTTGAACACAAGGAACTGGCAATTTTCGCGCAATTATCACAGAATTAATCACCTCATCTGTAGGATGGTACACCGAAAGTACCTCAAATCCTCGTAGATCACGAGGATCGAGGACAGGGTAGAGAAAAGCGCGCGCACCATGTGCACTTCTAAGCATCAGGGTAGCCCCTGGAGACATGTATTTAGCAAGATGATCAACAACCTTAACTTTATCCTCTTTATCCATACCAACCAACGCGGCCAGAAAGACTACATCGTAGTCTTTCAAGGCACACGTTACATCCATGATGTCGGCCGTATGAAAAGTCATACGGCTGGACAAGTCAGGATCGGCCGCCACAAGGGCGGCCGCCATGGAATTAGCATCAACATCAATGTCATAGTTGTGAAAATAAGTAGTAGTAAGATGTTTAGTAGCTAAAACAAGTGAGGTAAGTGGAAGTGGACCTGATCCAATAAAAGCAATTTTTTTTGGGATATTTGTTGTGTTTTTAGTAAGGATGTTGTACTCAAGTAAACTGAGTTTGATGTAATTGTCAAAATAAGGAAAAATGTGAAGATGTTGAAGGGGGTTTTCATATGAACCAAGAATTTTAGAAAAGTGTGACTCTAAAAGTCCTTCAGCTTGACCACATAGTTTGATGAGATGAGACCTAATTTGTTGAATTTTTTGACAGAGCTTAGAGACATCAATGGGATTAGGAGGCATGCACGTGTGGACAAGATCTGTGAACAATATGTTGACATCTTTGGAAGGGCTAAGGTTCTCCAATCTTGAAATTTGCACATATAATTCACATACTTTTTCTACTAATGGATTGCTATTTGGGCACACCATGTCGACACTATGAGCAAATTGATTTTTTTTTCTTTTCTTGGAATTGTAAAACAAGAAATTGTTTGTAATATGTTTTTAGCACAAAATAATCTGATGCTTATGAAGACTCCACAGGTCCCTATTTATCGAGGGATTTTTTTTTTGGGGGGGGGGGCAAGGGGTGGGGGTGGGGTGATTTGTTGCATCATTCATTGTTTGAGATTTTTGGATTATTAATTTATTTGAAAGAATATAATGAAATGCTGTAGAATAAATTTTTGTGGTGATTTCTTTAACAAATTGATAGTGTAAATAATTGTGACATATTTAACAAGTTATTTTTACGAACCTAATTTACGCCTTTTGTCTTTGTATGTAGTGTAAAGTTACGAACCTAGTTGTTAACTTTGTTTTAATTCAAATAGTATCACATAAATTGAGACAGATGGAATATTATATTAACAACTACTAGACACATACTATAGTTCTAATTAGGAATGTCAAATATTTAAGTACTGCAATTAGCTACTTAATTACTCATTAAAAATATAGTAGGTTGGTTAATAAAAAAGATCAGAAATTTGAAGCATGAACTTCATTTTAAATTATTACTCCCTTCATTTCATATTTGTTGTTCATTTTTTTCTTCACACACTTTTAATAAATCATAAATAATAAGAATATTTTTATTAATTTACCTCTTAAAAATTTGAAATAATTATTGATAATAACGTGAATAACTAATACTCCCTCTGTCCCAATTTATGTAATATTTTTCGTTTTTTGAAAGTCAAATAATTTAAGTTTGACCGGAAATTTGCGCATGAAATCTTCAATTTTTTTTGAAATGAAATTTATATATTTATAAACTACGTAAAAAGTACTTTAAGACACAATAATTGACAATTCAAATATTTAAAAGATATATGAGAAATTCATGATAAAAAATAGACTTATTTAAATTTTAAAATCCAAAACATATCACATAAATTAGGACAGAGAATATGAAACGTAGTTACTCTAAGTACTACTAACTTGTTTGGTAGTACTACTTGTTTGGAGTTTTGTTGTGTACTTGTGTTTCTATTCTAGTTTTGCATTTGTACGAAAACCCTAATGTTTTACGGTTAGTGACTTTGTTGGACCACAGAGTGAGTAGTTTTCTTGGGACTTGGGACAATTGCTCAAACTTACAATCCCAATGCCTAGGCATATCTGTATTTAGGTATTTATTATTATTGCTCCTTCCCTTGTTATTTTAACAAAACTATAGGTAAAATTTACTCGCATCAAATTACAATAATTAAAATTAATATGATATAAACACTCGATATGAAGTGTTAGTCATTGGAGGATCTGGTCCGACTCTATTCTTTTTCTTTTTTTTTCCTTTTAAGTTCTCCACAAGAACACTTAATCATGATTTGGATTTTTTTACCTCATATGGTTACTCGTATTAAAACGGCATGAATAACAAGGTGGAGCAATGAATTAATTAATTTATAATAATTAGGAAGAAACCTAGGAATATTGGGAAAATGGCATGGATAATGCATAAGAATCTAGTGTTAATACAACACCTAATTAAATTAGTGAAAATAGGGGAATATATAGGGAAAAAACATTGATTGTAACATCAGAATCTTAAATTTCTTATGCTTTCCCACTTAGATTGTCCACACTCCATACCACTGCATGACCAAATTTAAATGCTTTAATTCTAAGCTGTTTTTTTTTAAAAAAAAACAATTCCTTTTTCTTTAATCTTTTCTATTCCAAATTGGTTTTCCTATGGGAAACACCTTGTCCTTGATGATGAAATGATCGAAGAGTTACTTGTTACTTGTTGCTGGTTGTTGATCGGAGGTGACAGATACCCTATGAAATTGGTTGAGGTGGCAGATATCCCATAGAATTAAACGAGCATTTACCAATATTTGAGGGAGCAAAATTATGTTTTTATATAGAAAAAAAAGTAACAACTAACAAGTGGTTTCTTTATTTCTCTAAAACGTCAAGTATTTTGAAATAAACAATTTACTGAAATAACTAATATTTAGGATTATCCGACAATAATAACATTTTCAATATAGTCTTGTAAATACAGTATGAAGAGTCTGATGTGTATGTAGATCTTATTCCTCTCTCGTGAAGTTGGAGAAATATTTTTACTTTTAAAAACAAAATGATTTTCAAAACCATTTTGGATATTGAATGGACTTCCTATATGGCATATTTTGGTTTCACACTGGTCTGGCAATTATATATGAAAATAATGTACGACCTATAGAAAATGTCAATTTTTCTAGTAAACATTTTTATTATACAAAAAATTATTTATTTATTTTTGTTGTAACCTTGCGTGCAAGCATTTGGGTCCAGTATGCCTATCTCAGCGATTTTCCACATATGCCACAATCAACAATATAGGAGTATTACGTTACTAAATTTTGGCAACACATCTTTTTATTAATTTATTTGAATTTTTCTTCTAAGTATTTATTACAAGTCACTTTCATACTTCTTTTAAATCTTATAACCTTCTTTCTCATTTTTTCATTGGGGAGAAACATCAAATCACATGACAAATTATAAATAATAATAATTAAGTATTACTAATTTCTAGAATTGCTACTTCTATTTAAAAAAATTAAAACAATAAATAAAAATTACACTGTAGATGAGCTTGTAATTAATTATATGCTGCATTATAGTTTCTCAAGTGGTCATTTAAAATACCAATTAGGTGGAATTTTAAGAAATATTATTTTGTCTTTTCAAGACAATAAGTCTATCTTTTACTATCTGAGAAATTATATACTCTACCTTTTTTAAACTATCAATAACTTTTATTAAATATTTTAATTTATCAAGTATGTTGAGTTTTAGTGTAAAATATATAATGTTTATTTCTAATTTTTTTTTTAAAATGTGTGCATTCATTTTCAATTCTTAATATTATAAATGGAAAGAACCAACAAAAGGAGTTAATACTCCATGGACACACAATAGCGCATTATAGTTGATCGGAAAAAATATAGAAGGCAAAGTGTCAAATTATTAGGTCTTTGATCTAACTTAAATTAACAAAAAGGATTGTTCAAGTCTTATAGTGTAACTTATAAGGAGTACATTTATTATAACCCCTCCCTTTTCATGCTCGGGGCGGTACATATTTTTTATTTGAAATTTCATTGTTCGATTTGATATGTACACATTCATGAATGCCCATCATGCTCGAATCTCTACATATTCTTTATCTGGTGTTCTATTGTCCGATGTAGTGCGTGTACATTCATAGATTGGGTGATAATTTTCACCTTTTGCAATTGTTCAATTTTATGGGGTACACATTAGGCTTGACTTTGATATTATGTCAAATTAGATTTTAGCCTAATTTACACCTTCATAGGAATTGCTCTAACCTTATAAAGAGTCCAAAATTCTATTCATTCACCAAGGTAAGGATTCCATTCCCAAAAAAGGAAAGAAGAACAGTTGGACATAGCACATAGCTAGTGTTTTTTCGACATTGATATACTTTAGTGAAAAGTTTATCAATATTTTAATGTATCACTCCATGTGACGAACAGCTTTAGCCCCTCTTAGTGCCATATGAAATTACCACCACTATGCCATTTCTACAGTCATTATGACAACACCTTCTAACATATACAATTCACTCACGGTAAAAAAATATTCTAATCGACTAATAAATCAAATATATATATATATATCTTTGATTTCTATTCCAATAAGGTCTCCGTTATATTCTATTCTTCTCATACTTCACTTGTGGAATTATACGGAGTAAGTTGTTGTGTATATTTTTCAAGTTGTTTCTAGAACAATATAATGTAAAAAGGAAGAGAAAAGAAAATGTTTAGTGTGAGAAACAAATGAGAATTCTTCTAAAAAAAATAAAATCCTCTCCTTATTCTTAGTGTTGTTGAAAAATCTATCACATATATATTCGGTCAAATGATGTCTTGTACGGATTAGGCTTTCGTTATCCTTTTTAAGTATTTAATACAGCTACTATTTTAAAAATTGGGATTGTTGTGTTGACAAAGAACATATTCTTATATTTTATTTGATGGTCGACCTACGACTTTGTTTGTTAGTTGTTTTAGACAAGTTATTCGGATAGTAAACACCTTTCATTTTTAATTCTAAAGTTGTGAGTTTTGTTAGTCGTACTAATTATTACATTAATAGATTTAGTAATATGAAGAAGAAGAAAAAAACCCACGATTAAGTTATATTCCAATTGTATAAATATTCATTTATACTAAATTTCAGCGGATATAAGTTAATTCCTTTTTCAAAATTTGGTAAAATTTACGTATAATCTTCGCTAACGCAACCTAGCTAGTGATAGAATAACGTTTAAGTTGACAAGTAATTAAATTATGTATGTAAGAATAATAAATCACACGTAGAATGTTCGATAAACACAAGAAAATGGAATAAGAATACCGTAAGAAAGAAGCAGAAATAGATATTATTAACAAAATTAATTACTATATATCTTCTGAATTATGACCTTAATAATATTTTTATAGCAAAACTAACGCATCTTATCCTATCATTGATTAATAATTAGTGTCATTTCATCGCACAAGAAATAGTAACATTCCAAAAATACCAAAGAAGATAAAAACAAAAGGATAGATTGTTACGTACTGATGTAAAAAAAAGGCCCCATTTGGACTTTA
Organism: Solanum tuberosum; assembly: GCF_000226075.1. Taxonomy (NCBI): domain Eukaryota; kingdom Viridiplantae; phylum Streptophyta; class Magnoliopsida; order Solanales; family Solanaceae; genus Solanum; species Solanum tuberosum. Next base: position 1,299,649 of record NW_006238985.1, on the reverse strand, counting down.
AACAATTCGTTAAACATGTTGCAAAAGACATTTAAGAGATATGATTGAATGCTTAATTACGATTCGTCCGATTATGATTTAAATTTGGGATCTAAAATATTAGAATAACGCTTAACGTCCTCATCAGTAACTGAATTTTAAATTTGTAAATTCTTGTACATATTTCTAAATACAAATATCACTACAAGAAAAGTGTGAATTACATGAGGATTTTCCTGGAGATTAGTATGAAAATTTGCAAGAAAATAAGTTTTTTGCGGATTTTCACACTAATCCCCAGGTAATTCACACTTTTTTTTTGTAGTGTATAGATTTAAACTAAAATTACTGGGTTCAATTAAATTCGTATCTAACCTTCTAGTTCCGCCCCTCCATCCGCCTTTAATTAGATATTTTATGCTTAAGCCATGAGGATATAATTCTTTAGTAAGGACACTAATTTGATGGACTTATTCAAGTTGAATTCAAATCAATTGAACCAAATATATTTTAGATATAAGATGTCAAAAGAATAAAGTATTAAAGGGTGACACAATAGATGTGAGAAAAACATTTTACCATATTGATATGAAGAAAAATTAAATATCTAAATTTTAATGTTAAAAAATTGAATTAGTCTAATCTAGTTTAAGTCCAAAAGTTAATCAGATTAATTCTCAAGAGGCAAAAACGTGACAATTATTTAGAGACAGAGGAATTAAAGTATTATTTTATAGGAGTAATTTCTTTAAGCTAATGGTATGTGGAAAAAAAAGAAGTGCCCTTTATGGAGTTTGAATGGCCACACCCTTTGGCAAATACTACATACTAGAAAACTATAATGTTGACATTTCATGTCATTAAAACTATTTATTACTTATTAATCCAACTTCCTTATGATGTGATGGTGCTTTTTTGTGTCTCCATCTTTTACTATTCCATTGGCTTTTCCCCCTCAACTTCAATGGCCAAAAAAAGATGTTGCCATTCACTTTTAGCCTTTCTGTTAGTGCCCACTCTCCATTGGTTGCTTTGATTAAGTTGGGAATTAACCTTTTTATTTATTTATTATGGATAGACATTTTAATTATTATTTTTTAAAAAAAAAAACAAGTTGGTTTCACTGTTTTTTAACTCTATGTAAAAATATTGCAAAAGGAAAAGAAAGTATTTGAGTATTGAATACTCATGAGTTTGGAGTTTGGACTTACATTTTTAAAATGTAAGCAATAATTTTGGTATACATTTTATATAGCCAATTGTTCACTCTAATTTGAAGTTGAGGGATCTGATTACTTTTTTCAGGTAGAAAAAAGAAACGTTTCCATCACAAAACTCTTATTCGTGTCTTTTTAGTAAAATGTGTGTCCAAATATAAATTTAATTTTCAAATATATATTTATTTTTTAAAAAAAATGAAGGTAGGGGTAGAGAAAATTAATTAGGAGGAAATTATAAGGAGGGAATCGAATACTCACCAACAAGGTTAGTTCACGTAGTCAACTACTACTACAAAAATCACTAGTTTCCCAATGAATTTCTCAATAAAAAATATCCAGTGGCAATTGCAAAGATATTTTGATTGATATCCATGTGAAAAGAAAATAATATTAGTAATTGTTTCATATGAAAAAAATTAAGAAATTTCTCACCATTTCAATACAACTTGACTTCATTTTTTCAAAAATAAAATAAAATCACCAAGTTCATGTTCAAACACCTATTAATTAAAACTCTCATTTAAAGAAAGACTTTGAAGTTCAATCATATAATATACGAAGAACAAGAAAGCATATATGTATATTAAAACAACAAGTTGTGATATATTTTGAAGAAATCAACATAAACATATTATGGTGTTATAATGGTCAAGTTGGAATATAAGGAAAAATAGTTATATGATTGGCCTATATGTGTCCTCCTAAAAATGTAGGGACTATATATAATGCGACTACTCGACATTGATTTTTTAATTCACTTTTTATCTTTCTCTTTTTATAAGAGACTTTAATTTTGGAGATCACTTGTCTCATTCCCTTTAGAAAAAAAATTCTTCTTCTTTTCTGTTTTTTTCTTTAAAATTCTTTGGTAACAACAAAAAGAGAGGGGGGTCTGGTATTTGAAACCCCATACCTAAATAAATGAAGTTGACTTTAACCATTCATGTAATTTAATTTAATTGCCACATGTAATTTATCATTCATTTTAAATTATCAATTATTAATATTAAATATAGTTATTTGAAATTACTTTTATAATAACCTATGATTTTATACAAAAAAATAAAAATAAAAATAAAAATAATAATAAAATAATAATAATAATAATAATAATAATCAGTATATAGGATTTGGACCCATAAAATAATATCCTAATTAAATCTACTCACTCTGTCTGTCTCTTCTTTTTCCTCCCTTCAATGAACTCTAATTGTAAGTAATATATACCGTTACTATAAGTAATATCCCATCAGGTCATCCTTTCATGTAGGAGTGGATCTAGAGGTTTAGGTTTTTTTTTTTTGTTTATATCTTATATATATGTTAAGAAATTTATTAAATATTTGATTGTAAACCTGATTATATAATATTGACTTGAACTCGTTATAAGAATTCATAAATTTTAAATTCATGATCATCTATGTTTACATACTATAACAAATAACATATCTTATTTTCAAGATTTCAAATCCTACCCTTTATGAAAACATACATGTAAATATACTTCCTATTGCAAATAAATTAAAAATTTAAAAATGCAAAACTTAAACACTATAATTTTCTCCATTGACTTGTTGTACAAAATCTCGGGTAGCTAGGAAGACAAGAAGTAAATAAAAATGTAGTTAGTACTCTGCTCTCCACCTTAACTTATCCACATTCATTTTGGCATAGTATATAAGTGTGTACTACAAGTAGATATATATGTCCTACGTAACATATATATATAGAGATATGTTCAACCGTACCGCACGTGAATTACTACGTAGAATATGTGTCTATTTGTTCAACTTTATACAAGTGTAAGTGTTTATTTGTGCAGTACACCCAAAGTTGAAGGACATAAATATAGTAGTTGATATCAAGTTAAAAGACACGTTTATATATTTTGTCTATTTTATATTTATTTTGTTTCCAATTGATTGTATAAGGAGAGTTTGTAGAGTTGAAGCAATGTCTATATTCTACGCAAGTTTGGCATAAAAATCGAATAAATGATAGAAAAAGAATGTGTACATCCAAAATTGCATGATTGAAAAGTGAAGCATTATAAACCAGAAAAATAAGAAGAAATGAAGACGAATATTATTTATGGGGGTCAATTAATTATTGTAGCATGCATGTTCTTGGGCTGCAATCAAAGTCAAAATTATAGATAGGATCCGTGGCTACCACAAGCCATCGTGTGTCAGATTATGTAATGTCTATTTCTGATTTTGACATTTTAATGTTCTCTACCTCATAGCACAATTGAATTATTTCTTCTCATTTTAGAATTTGGATCAAATCGAGTGGAGTATATATTCTAGAAAATTAAGCTATATATTTCAGAATACGATAGCCACGATTAGCCGGACCTTGGCCTGTCAATTTATAATAATTTATTTTGTTGCACACCCTTAACCACGATCTCAGGTTCGAGGCCAACTAGGTAAGAAGTCATCTTTTGGGGAGCGCTTTAGCACCTGAGATCTCCGGAGAGAATTCTAACTTAATTAGGTCTCAATATATATAAGTAAACAAAAAACTTTTATGCACAAATATTATAACTTTTTTATACCATAAAGTTAAGTTGATCTATAATAACTATATACCTAGTGAATATCTTAATTTGTTAATTGACATAGAGAATCGACTATATAACCTATTATAACCAATTAGAATGTATTGATGTGTAAAAAATTGATCCAACATGACATGACACGTATTATTTACATTGGCTGATTTCACGGAAGTGTATGTCTCATGTGAACTTGTGGTATGCTTTATAGATATCTCTTCTCTTTCTTTAGAAGTTTGTCAGCCTAGCTAGGGTCCTAAAAACAGAGGCATGCGAGAAGCTAACAACCGGATTTGTTGCGATCACCTAGGGATCACCATACAACTCTTTCGCTCACGATAAGGATCAGGGCATAGCACAATTCTTCTTGGAGGAGGATTGTTTGCATGGGTTATTGATCCTTCCTTCTCTTTGACCCGTCCTCGTCATATGTGTCACATAAAATTATTTAAGCCGTTAGTATCTATAAATGAAATTCTTACAAAATAAAAAAAAAAAAAAAAAATCTTAAACTATGGATGTTTCCGCATGAAGATTACATTAAGGAATTCCTAATATTGGATTGAAAAGAAAATGTAATGTATCTAGTCTAGAATATGGTGCTAGTTAAAACTTTTATTATAAGAAAAAGAAGACCAAAATATGCTTAGATTGAATAACTTTTTTGGTATGGCTTTTCTATTGTGATGACTGATACGGATTGTTAGGTGCTCATTTTGGCCAAGCAATAATATTATAATTAATATTGCTCTCTTTTTATTTATTCTTTTTAGCAAGTAGAAATAAGGATATTCTTTTGTCATATATATTTTGTTTTATCTTTTGAGAATCCGGCACTTGCGTATTCTACTGGTATTATAACTGTCAAGTTATGTATGTATGTACAAATGAGAGATGATCAAGTCATTCATTTGGTGAAGCAAGAATTTCAATAGATGGATGAAAAGCAAGTTACCTAGCTACAAGAATCTCTTTGTTTCGTTTTCGGGTGGGCCTGACGAGAGGAAGAGGTAGATAGATATATATAAGAAGTTTTAGGGAGGGGTGATTAATTAGGCAGGATATGACGTATTTTGCCGCTCACCAACGACATGACCTTTGATAGAAGGGAGTGAAGGTCGAGTATTAGGACAAAGAGTTGGTAGGTAGCGTATCTCTTTATCATATCATGAGTATTAGTATTATTTTTATGTTTCCTCATTCTTTGATCTCTAGTATTACCTTATTATTTCCTTCACTTCATTTATCTTTATCTTCTTAGCTTGTTGATGTTAGTGCTAGTTATTATTGCTTCTTTTGTCTTAGAATATCTCCTTAAGCAAGGAACAACCTCCCTAACCTGATTATAAGGTACATGGTAAAGTCTAAAGTCTACATACAAATATGTTAAATTTGTTGTTCTTGCATTGTGAGGGATATATATATCTTTCAGGATTTCTATACTATACAGCAGCTCCACATAGCTCATAACAAAGAATTATCTTAAACTTTTTTTACCATTTAAACTTTAGAAACAAATGTAACTGATCATTTAAAAAGCACGGTAGGAAAGAAAGTGGCAGTAATTTTCAATAATGTGCTGAACAGAATAATACAATAATATTCACATATTCTTCCTCATCTTGATATCACAAGATTCTATTTGATAATGAGTCATAGTTTATTCTTCTTAGGCATAAGTCAGATGCACAAATTTGATTGAGGAAGCTCGGCATTTTATTTTTATTTCCAAAATTATGAATCACCATTGGGAATTTATGATACATCATGATACATGCCACATATTGATATGGATTTTTATTTATTTAGCAACACATGCAAAACACATTTCTACTGATCATGATGATTTGGAGAATGATATGCAGGCATAAATTTATCGTTTTGTACTTTTTGAGGAATCACACTTAAGAGTATGTTGTTGTCACTTGTCTACACACAATACACAGTAAAGTTTGTACTCGAGGTTGAACAAATCTTGGGCCGGGTAACATTCAAGTGAGTCCCCAAATGCCCATCATTTGCTTTCATATTTGACCAAAACCCAATTGCTAGAGATATTGTAACATTAACAGGGGAAATTCTTGCTTTGTCATCAGAAATACATCCAAAACTACACCGAATTCATAATATGTGGCTAAGCAATTATTCTATAGTGTCATTTTACAAGTCAATGAGGTAAAAGTTTCGTATAACAGAATACAATACAACCTCTCCCTGTACAAGTAGTGATTAAGCAGAGGACACATGATGTCTAATAATATCAAAAGAACCATGTATAACACAGCTTGAACGTCATCCACTCTAAAATTCTTCATGGACTTCAGGGTCCTCATAAGCAGGAGCTTCGTAACTACTAGACTCTTCAGAAGTTTCAAAGCTTGTATATGTGGTTGATTCACTATCATACGAGTCCTTGGGTACCTCGGAACTTTCAGCTATTGTTTCCTTGTACAATTCATCCGACACAGTTCCATCGACTTCTATTTCCTTTAGTTGGAGAAATACAAGTAAATGATCCACTCCATTAACCAAATCATACACCATTAATCCAACCTTTCCTCCAACCCAACTGCCCAACTCGCTTCCAACCAAGTAACCAAACCTACCCATGGTTTGCTCCCCGAGATAGCCAACCCAATAGGCGCCAAACAAGGTACCAGAACCCCTCAATACCCCTTCAGTTGGTGTACCTCCAAGATAAAGTGCTTCAAAAAAATCCCATCCTGCAGAAATTATCGGACCAACAATACGCTTGGCTTTTCGCACGGCCAATTTTGCAGCTTTTGCCCCTTCTTTCTGAGCTACTTTAGCTGCTTCTTTTGCTGCGATGCCTTGTGATATGGCATCAGCCAGAGCAGTCTCGATAGCTGAGTTTCTTGCTCTCTCCACATGAGAGGATCTGATGTTATAAGCGTACAGCTTCACACCTTCCTTGACTAAACATGCTACGCTTCCCGTACTCCCATCAAAACAGTGCAACCAAGTAAATTCCCCACTCTTCGATGCAGCCTCTTGACCAACCAACTCCCTACATTTTTCAGCTGGAAAGCAACAAGATAATAGATAATTGATTGATATTACGTATAATAAGGTGGAACAGAATAAGCAAAGCACCAAATAATGGTGAGTAGGACGGTTAATACATGCAGATTATGAAGTATGAGCATAAAAGTATCCTGTAGCAATGAGTGCACAACATAATACCAAAATGGAACATTCCAAAGGTTAAAAGATTTCCAGGAAACAACACAAAGTGATTGCTAAATCGATAACATAGTAATATCCATAGCAGCTCCTTCTTGAATGCATGGCACTACAACCAGAGTTTCAGTTGAATGGTCAATGCAACAAATTTATCAAGAAATAAATGGTAGGCAGAACATATGTAAGAGGCAACTATCCAGTAGCACAGTTGATATTTTTAATTGGAGGGGGTTTTACCCTGTGCACACCCAAAGGGTAGCGGCTGCGGGTTTCCCTTGTCATCAAAAAAAAAAATTAAATAAAAAAGAAGAAGCTTCAATGTTGAGAAAGAGATTGAATATTAGTTCATAATTAACGCTTTGATACCTGAATTAACACTGTCTAAAGTGAGACGAAGTACTCAACCCACATAGCACCAAATTTCAGGATTTAAGCACTAAATATTTCTCTACACAATATCAGCCACAATAGGTACAAAGAAGTAAGACTTTAAAGAGTCAAAAACTACAAGATTATATTTAGAGGGAGAAAATAGAAGAATTGTTAAAGCAATTGACTCATCCAAGATTCTATGTCAAGCTACTTCCAGGATTATGAAAGTCATTAGCAACTCCAGGTAGGGTATTGATCAGTAAATCGAACTATCTTACCATCATATGCTTGAATATTCATTCATTATTGATGCTGTTAGTCAAAATTTGCAGGATCCTCATGATAGTCATTGGGATGCAGCAGTATGTATCCATCAATATATCAAGACCCACCCAGGACAAAGCGTTCAATATGAAGACTGAATGAATACTTATATTACAGGAAATGCATATACAGATCGGCTGAGTCATCTAGATAGTCCATATTCAAAAATTGTGTTTGATACACGGAAACTTGCAAGTGAAAAAGTAAGAAGTAAGGTAGACTGTTCAAATTGACCTGCAAGCAAAATGCATATTACACATAACTGCAGGTAAATTTGTACACTCTACCAAATGACTCCTAAGATAGTAAGGTAGACTTTTGAATTTTGTGGTCTTAAGTCTTGACCCAAAGATGTGTATAATGCACCAAAATGGCCTTCGAATCTTATGGTCTTAAACATGTTGTGGGATGTTGGAATTAAAGAGTTACTAAACATAGAAGGTGTCATTCTCTTTGAAACATACTAAAAAGGGAAGTACGACACATAAATTGGAACAGAGGGAACAGTACATTTGCATAAGCAGTATAATCTTTCATTCTTGTCACTTCCAAGAATGTCGAGAGCACGCTTATACTGTGGGATGATTGTGCTTCATCTAGACCACAATATTCAAAAGCCTTTGTTAGCACTCCTTTAGTCTACCAACGGTTTACACATGGGAGATTTAAGGAAATTAGAAAGTAGATTACTTTAGCTTATAAGTTATTTAGTTGTTCGCAGTAGATTACTACAGCTTTTAAGTATTTATGTTTACATTTTCTGTGTAGCAGTTATTGCAGTAAGGAGGTTATTCCTCCACTTTCTCATTCAGTTGTAGTAGGCAGTAGGCAGTTACTTTCATTGTTTCAGTGTTGTATTTAATGTATTTGAATTCAGTGAAATGTTATGCAGAAAATTACTAAGTCTTTGAGTACTTCAAACTCAAGAGATTGCAAGTTCTCTCTTAACGAACCAACATCATAGGTCGTAGGAAGAAAACATTCGATTTCACACTACAACGCCCCATAACCAGATCCATATCAGGGGACCATAACAGCCTTCAATATGAAGACTGAATGAACACTTATATCACAGCAGATGCATATACAGTTTGGCTGAGTCATCTAGATAGTCCATATTCAAACATTGTGTTTGATAAACGGAAACTTGCAAGTGAAAAAGTAAGAAGTAAGGTAGACTATTCAAATTAACCTGCAAGCAAAATGCACATTACACATTACTGCAGGTCAATTTGTACACTCTACCAAAAGACCCCTAAGGTAGTAAGGTGGACTTTTGAATATTGTGGTCTTAACCCAAAGATGTGTATAATGCACCAAAATGACCTTTGAATCTTATGGTCTTAAACATGTTGTGAGATGTTGGATTTAAAGAGTTAATAAATATAGAAGGTATCATTCCTTTTTAAACTAAAAAGGAAAGTACGACACATAAATTGAAACAAAGGGAGCAATACATTTGCATAAGCAGTATTATATTTCATTCTTGTCACTTCCAAGAATGTCGAGAGCATGCTTATACTGTGGGATGATTTTGCTTCATCTGGACGTAGCGGACTTAACATGAAAATTGTTAATCTCAAGAAGCTAGACGAGATGTTTCAACTTAGAAATGGCCTCCTAAATACTGTCTGTAATAGCTATGTTGTCAACATAAAAACCAAATGAAATATAGACACTGAGCAAAGTGCCTATAAAACACTGAATGATCAGCTTATAGATGTATTCACCAATTCTTTAATCGCTGCTGAATGCTACATATGTAAAGCGCTTGGTAAACACAACTTGTATTGACCAACTTTTGGAGGCATGTCAAATGGCTCAGTGTAGATAGTTAAACATAAATGGTTAAATGTGTAGTATATTATTAGTGCCCTACATCAGAAATACAGCTATATTCATTGTAAATTATGTCTATAAAAGGAACAAGTACAAGACATAAGTCACCCTTATGCATTTTTTGAATCATGTGAAAATAACAAACAAAAGGATGTTTCTGGAAGGGTTGAAAAGATACTATAGAGAATCATGAGTGCCCATTTAGTTTACTACATATTTACTTATGTATAGCTCACTGCACATTTTAATTTTTTTTTATTACATTAGAGAAGGGGGAGGGGTGGGTAAAGGGATTGCTACGCTATTAATAGGGTCTGCAATCTCTACCTCAACAGTGGACGGCAGGTAGCTCCCAAGTAAGCTTGCACTCAACTCCTCATTGCACTTTTTTGGAAGCTAAACACAAAACATCTTATATTTTGGTAAAAGAGGAAGTACAGGTGAGTGTATATATATATATACTTTGGACAGCTTGTTTGTCAATTGTGATTGAGCCATTCACTTGTATACAACCTTTTACCACTGAGGGTACTGAATAAATGAAAATTATTTAAATTACCAAAAAAATTACTAAACTGTGTGTAATTGTTTTGACACCAACTTGGTGCGTAGTTAATAAAACAATTATTTGATTTATCAAAGAAGTAAAAGTGCAAGACATTATCTTCATCAAAAAAGTGCAAGACATTACTTTTCCTACATCCTCCATCTTTCTCTGTTTTCTCACAGTGTATTAGAGAAGAGTCCCTTTCTACTAACTCAGCCCAAATATAATTTCCTTACTTTGTACCTTAAAGAGAGAAATTCTGCAAGGGGAATGGGGAGTTAAACAAAGCATTTGACTAAAAGAATGTAGCATGGTTTCAAGTTGCCATCACTACTATAAAAACTTAAAACATAGTATGACACAGATAAGGAAAACTAAGTCTTTTCCACAATTCTTTGTCATTGAAAAAAAAGAGAGGAGTCTTTTCCACATTTCTGAGCATAGACTAAGCCTAGATGTTCCTTCACTTGCCAACTTTATTTCAATTTTGACAGTATACGCAGCTTTCTACATTCATGTCTGCTAAAGAGCCCTAGATCTAACATTTTACACAGAAAACTACTACCCTCTTCCACTTCAATTTCTTTTTTGTAATTAAATCTACATAAAATATAAAATCATGTTATATTATATAGTATTTACCCAAGTCTACTCTCTTCAACCCAGAGATTAAAAGAGTTTCCAAATCCACATTATTGAATTCTCCTTATGCATAAGTTAATCATCCAAACTATACTCTCCTTATCATAAGTTAATCACCCCCACTATATAAGAAGTACTTTTAATTTCCCATTGTCCCTGCACTGTACAATATCTTTTTGATGACATTAACACTATACTATCAACTGCAACGCAGTCTCAAACAAGTTAGGGTAGGCTATATGAATCCTCATTGACCATGTTCACCATTTAAATTCATCAAACGCCAACTATAATGAGAATTCAATATTGAATTTATGATGGTCATCAACCTACAGCAACCTTCCGTAAACCTAAAGAAAAATGTAATTTTACTTCACAACAAGACAATAGAGCACTACGAAATCATTTGTCACCCTGACAGTCAGTCAACATTCTTGCGGCATACTAAACCCCAAAATACCGCAGTGGATCATAACAAACTAAAGCTTCAAACCAAAAATGTAAAACTCCGACTTCGTTAGATCCCAAACCAACAATCCTTAGTCAATTTCAAGATTTGGTCAATATACTCTGCCATTTACCCTCAACTTGAACAAATACTTCCAAAATCAATAGCAATTAAACCCTATTTAGACGAAAGAACAAGACCTAAATTGAATCAATCATGGAAAACGTCAAAAATTGGATTGCTTACCGGTGATGCTGAGAATTAGTAGGCCAACGAGAAAGAGAAGAACTTGGACCCTCTTTTTCTCAATCATTGAACTCAAAAATTACTACACCCAAACCCTAAGTATGAAAGCAAATCTAAGAAGATGGATCTGCAGCAGTTGACTCAGTAGACGTCGGGATAAATGAATTTATTTATTTTTGCAGTTCGTTAATTAAGCGGGAGACGAAAAAGCAAAGCGACGGACCACTATTTATTATTTTCTCTAAGATATTATGCTCTCCCGTGTCATATCAGTGTATTCACTTTCTGCACCATGAAAAAATAAATAAAAAAGATCTATTAATTTATTCCTTACGAAATTATTTTAAAATTTTATAAATTCTTTTACACTTTCAAAAAAATATTAGCAGTGGAATGTTTAATACTGCAAACTAAATGATGTAGTGTTTATATAAAATTTTAAAATCAAATATTGTATTCGTTAATGTAGAATTGAGTCGGAGTCTATTTGAATTGGCTTGTTTAAGCTGCTTTTAAGCTAGAATTGCAAGTTTTTTTGCCACGGAAAGACAAAAAATTTGGTATGACAAATTTGTGCATTTTACTGAATGATCTATAATCTGTTCATTATAGAGTTGTCTTTCCATTTTCTGTAAAGAAAAGAAGTTGAACCTTTAAAATGAGGCCACTAGTTTTCTCAAATGTGTGGTTCTCTTTGCAAAACGTTTAATTATTACTAGCTATAAAAGGAGGCTAATATACTCTTTCCTGTCATATCTACTCTTTGTTTCCAGCTCAACAAATAGAATTCGCATTGGCTTTTATCATTGTCGGTTGACTATTGAAGATGCTGAAGTACTCCCGAATATACAAAGACATAAGGGAGTATATAACACTCAATGGCCAACGGTCCACATTAGCTTAAACGTGAATGTTACATGTATATATATGCTTGATATAAGTAATAATCTGAGTAAATAACAAGAATCAGTTTCCTCCAGATAAAGTTCTCTACAACAATGGAAATAATGTCATAGCAGATTAACCAGAAGTAGTCCGGAACTTCTGTGAATTACTACTTAGTATAAACTTTGTACATAGTTGATGCTATATTCTACTTTATGCAGGAAAAAAATCAATATAATCATTGATTTTCTAGATTGATTGATCAGACAAGAAATATCTGAAATTCAATCAAAGAATTTGAACACAAAACTATCAAAATCCTAATTTCAGAAACAGTCTCTCTACCACCACGAGGTAGTGGTAACGTCTAAGTACATTCTACCTTCACTTGTGGGATTTCACTGTATGTTGTTATTGTTGTCACAATAGTAAATAGCACTAGAGAAGGAATGCCCTGTGGAATTCGGGCACAAGTTAAATACTACTGCTTTGACCTCAGCAATTCTGTCTGAGGGTTCTGTCACCAATGAGTGTATCTCTATGTGAAGAGCACTCGAACTCAAAACACAGGTTACTCCTACTTTGAGACAAACTTGACAAGGAAAAGTTCATCTAGTTCAATGTAATCCATCCCATATATTTTGGATGTTGCAGCACCAGTTATCTAGCTACATTCTATTACAGTTGACACCATTTGGAGGCAGCTTTCCTGATAAAAAGGGAAATGACACCGGCCTCAACCCCTCTTGGAACTTATGCAAGCTTTGCTGCACTTATTGAACCTACGGATTACCTAAACCAAAAGGCACTAGAAGGACTGAGGGCAAGCGAAATAATCATCCGTGCTACCAAGAAGGACATTGACAGCAGTGACAATACAACAATACCAACTACCACTGCTCTTCAAAAACCAAACAGTTGCCATTCTCAATAATGGATAAAGGAGGACTTTGCGACCAATGTAAACCTAGTCAATTCATGATAGCTTTCACTATGATCATTACCTGAATTCTCAATATCAGCCATGACATGACACATCAGTTATCCCTCATTGTAAACATGACAAACTACTACTGCTCTTCAAAATCCAAACAGTTGCCGTTCTCAATAATGAATAAAGGAGGACTTTGTGACCAATGTAAAACTAGTCAATTCATGATAGCTTTCACTACGATCATAACCTGAATTCTCAATAACAGCCATAGCATAACAAATCAATTATCCCTCATTGTAAATATCATCGTAAACAAAGACCAGACGGTAAGATACAAACATCTGATTCAACAACTCCAAGCTAATTCTTGGTATTTACATGGTTAAAAGAGTAAGCAGACACAGCATACACTAAAACATAACCAGCAAAGGCATAACTAACATGACATTACCATCCAAGGAAACTACTAAAATATGGACTAATGGAAGCAAAGCTATCCAAACAAGCCATCATGACGATTTAAAATTTAAACAATCCTGAAGAAGCAATAGGCTGCATTGGACAAGGATTCTGCAATGGCTTCAACAAAGGATCAGCAACACCAGCAGCCAAACCAGTACTGTCAATAACATCATTTAAATACCTGAGCCTATCAGTCAATTCCATTGCCTGTGCCCTCAACACATTATTCTGTGCAGCACAAATTGCATATCTTTCTGTTGTCTCGTCAATCTTAGACACAATATTCTTATTTGCAGACTGTAATCTGCTCACTTCCCCTGTCAAATCTTGCACAAGCTTCTGCTTCTTCATCCTCGATCGCCTCGCAGATTCCCTGTTGGAAATCATCCTTTTCCTCTTCTTCTCATCCATTCCTGCATACCTTTGATCATCATCTGATGCAGATGAACTAGCACTCTGCCTTAAAGGTGACATTTTTTTTTCTCCAATATAAATCAACAGTACCCCAAATCTATGATTTCAAGAATGCCAATACAAATCAAAAAAGTCTGTTCTTCAACAAATTTTTTTTTTAAAAAAAAGTACTTTTTAGTGGGTATTTCTATTCATGAAAAATCATAGAAATGGTAGAGAAACAATACAGAGAAAGATTGACGAAAACAATCGCCTAAAAAAGTGATGGAAATGGCAGAGATCATAGATTGATTCCTAACTAAAGAAACCCCAAATTCATTGTCATTGAAAAAATCAAAATCAAAATCAAAATCAAAATCAGCAACAACCCCAGAAAATAAATTACCCACCTTGAAATTTCTCAAAATAAATAGTACAAACAATAACTTTAGAAATGTGATATTGAGATTATGGGGTTGTCGCAAAAAAGGCAATCTTTTTTGAGACAATGAACAAAGGTGGATTGAAAGAAAGGGGGAAAAAGAATTAACAAAAAGGAATCAAGAAAATAAGGAGAAATAAGAAGGATGATTAAGAAGGTGAAAAGACAAAAATGGTAGGTAGAGATGATTAAGGAAGAGATTAATATGGGGAAACCAGATAGTTTATTTATTGATTTGGAGGCGGAGAAGAGAATTACGTTACTCAACCTTTGAAAGGTGTTTTTAGAGTGGTATAGATAGTTTGAAGGCGAGAAGGATGTTCATGATGACAAATGTAATGCCACCTCTAGAAAATACAAAATATTCATTGGACACATACTTTCAGTTTTCGAGCACTTGGACTGATTTTATGGATATTAGTGACCTTTCATCAGTAATTAGAGTTGTCAAAAAAGATCGGTCCAAGCCAAGGAATTTGATGGCTAGGGCGGACTGGCCCTTCACTTGGAAGGGCTTGAAAATGCTCAACCTGAAGGGTTGCAGGCGGGGGCAGACTAGCTCCTCATTTTTCTTTTCTTTTTTCAATTTAAAATTCTATAACATCAAGAAAAAATAAAAAGATTTTCAAATCATATGTGGCAAAGATTTAAAATCTTAATTTATTTTTTAAAATTAAGTTCAGTCAAATTACAAGCAAATTAAACGAAATATTCTGTAAGTTGTAACCGAACTCATCACTAATCAAAATACTTTTGAAGTTCCAAAGCAGATACTGAGAATTTGAAACATTGAATAAAGAGTAGGAAACATAAATTTCAAGAGTTGACAATTTTTCCTTAATTTTGTTTAAAAGGAAAGGAAGAATGCATACTTGAGCAAATAAAAAACATACTTATACCATATTCAAAATGTCTAATTTTTTCCAATCTTTCTAGGTGATTAAACTCGTGAATAATGAGTCGAAATAATTTGTTTTTTTAATAAAATGATAGTGGCAGTTGCAGTTATGGAATAATTGATTCCAATCTAATCTCAAAAGCATTTCACTTAGAAATTCAAAATAATATCCAATCGAAGAATAATACTTTATAATATTTATTTTAAATAATGTCAAAGTTGGTTGAATTGGATAAGTGTAGCAACGGATGAATGGCGCGAAAAGATAGATTAGGATATGACTGAACTTTATTACTAATTTATTTGATATTTGATTTGGACGTAATAATTCTTAATTGTTTAAGGCTCAGATTAAATGAATCTTGAGTTTGTTACTTTCTGTTAATTTTAGTTCATACTTAAATATTATTTAACAATAATAGATTTTAATTCTACATGAAAAGCGCTTTATTTTCAAAATATATTTTTTTAGGTGTATTCGAATTAAACGGATAATATCAAATGTTGGGTGAGAGAAAAAGGAAATACCAAATGTCAAATAAATGAGTTCTCTTATATTATAATAAAAAAAAGTCATATGATTTAGGTTCAATATTTACTTTGAAAAAGACAAATTTTGATGCGTGCATGGAACTGCTAAAAAAGAAGAGCTGCCCTATCTGTAGAAAAGGCTTCTAGAAACAATTTTTTTCATATCACATACGTTGATTAAGAAATTGTAATCTAAATATAATGTGTGATGTGTCGTTTATTAAATTATTCATATTTAATAAATGACTCTTTAAAATTGAACATTATTAAATAGTTAGAGAATAAATGTATAGCTGAAAACACATAAGTATTATTTTCATTCTGAATTTTTAAGATGACACTTATTTTAAGACTGATGAAAATAATGATTGTTCGACTAATTTAAATTAAACAATAATTTTGCAAAGTTCTATTGACAAATACAACAGTTCCTTCTACAATCAAACGATGTGAATGGACCAAGTCAAAGTGTATTACTAGAAAAGAAAAAAAATGAATTATATTTATGAAGTATTCGATTTGTCTGACATTGTTAATTTCTTCCTATAATTTCATTGACGATTGGTCAGTTTTGACTCTTAATATTTGTTACAGTGAAATTACATAAACAAAAAATTTAAATATAACTGAAAATTTTCAAATATATTCTTAAACAATTGAAAAGGTCCAACTATATACTCTTACGTAGTAGAAAGGATTGTTTTACGTTGAAAACGCTAATGGGAGAAGCATAATTGAGATGCAAGGTAGCGGCAGAGGCTCCTATGAACGAAAAATTACATAAATTATATATAAGACAAATCATAAACGTTAAAGGTATAATTAAACATTTTCCCCTATAATAAGATATTAAAATGGTTAATTCCAAAACTTATGACCTTCCAGGTTACCCCACCTACAACCTCAAAAGTTAACTCAAGAGGTGAAGATTATTCAGGCCATATTAAAGAGACCGGGCCGACATGTAGGACTCTTCACAAGAACTGATGATGTTTGGTCAGTATTTCTTTGTAATTTTTAATCAAATTACATCATGTATGATGTATTGGATACTTCTTTCATAAAGTAATTGGAATTCTCATATACATTAGTACAGTACCAAACAGATTGCCTGGAAAAAAATTGAGGATTCTATTCCTGTGAACAGATTTCATGTTACACTGAGCACATAAGAGAAATTATATACTATTTGCAAAAAAAACTCCTAATCCTGCATTTTCTTTGCAAAGAACAACTCCTCCAATATCCCCTTCCCCCTACTTCAGTCTCACAATTCTCTTCAAGACTGCTCTTTAATATATCTCTCATCAAAACCTCAGTGATAGTGATTTTCCCCAAAACCCGATCAGATCAAAACGTCTCACCAGGTATTATAATTGCTAAGGGGTTCAACGCAAGAACTCCCAACCAGACAAGCATTCTCTTGGTAGGTCACTCACCTTAAATCACATTGTGGAACAAGCCAAGGATCCGCCAGCAAACTTTGAACTCTGGAAACAATGGCCACAGATTCATCTTTCATGAAATGTCTGAGCCACGCAAACTCATGATGTATCTGTCAGCGTAAAAATGTAAATTCAGGCATAGAACCCAAAATATCCAAGCATACTTTAAATGTAAACATCAAAGCAACAGCAACAAACTATGATTTTCACACGGACAAGCTAGAATACAGTAAAGAGAAGATCAATGATGATATCAGAAAAGGGTTAAATCAGAACTTTTAAGAAAGGTCTATTATAATTTCTTAAGTTTATGTTAAGGACGAGATTTCTCAATTGAAGAAAAAAAAAAGGAATAAATAGATGAAAACAAGACATCCCTTCTATAAGAAATGCCAAGACATACTAAACCGGGAAAAACTAGATCAAAAGTCGTATTCCAACTCTCACCGCCATAAACCCTGAAAGTATAACTCTTGGATTAAAGAGACTGAATGAGCAGGGAACACCAGCTTCTTCTAAATTAAATCATCTACAAACTGGAAATCCACTTAGTAAGATGAAGATATAATAGGTCAATAGGCTTAATGGTTGGGTTATTATTCCCTTTTTTTGCATTTATATGCAGTTGCTTCATTCTGTCATCTGTTGTATCCCCAATTAAAATGTAAGTTGCAATCAACCATTGCACAATGTTGTTTTTGTATAATTTCCTTTTATGAAGATGCAGTAGATGTTTTTATACAAGTAGTTATATACTTATATTGATGTAAAGAGTCCATTTCACCAAGCAGACTTGTGTTGCAGTCTGGACTTTAAGGGAAGTGACGGTACATTTTGTGGAAGTATGAATGGAGGCAATTTGGCAAATGAACAGACTAATTTGTTTAGAAGAGAAAATAGGTCCACCACAGAATCTGTACCATCAGCAAAGTAGTGAATTACCAAATCATTTACTCCCTCTGTCCTAATTTATGTGACACCGCTTGACTAGGCACGAAGTTTAAGAAAGAAAGGAAGACTTTTTTGAAATTTGTGGCCTAAAATAAACCTTAGATAGATAATTTTGTAGCTATAAATCATTTTACTAAGGGTATAAAGGGAATTTTAAAGTAAAGTTATTTCTAGATATAGAAAAGGTGACATTTTTTATGGGACAAACTAAAAGGAATGTGTGCCACATAAATTGGGACGGAGGGAGTAGTAGTATTTCATCTTTGAATTATTCTCATCCTTGGACAGTTTGGAGAAAGCGAAACTCTCAAGTGTTCTAAAGATAAAGGAAACTCTATTCAGAAGATTGAGATGAATTGTTCACTTGTATTTCATTTTGGGTGTATACAAAAATTTGTAACCGAAGCTGAATCAGTGATAGAACTCATAGAATCCATTTAAGGATGGGAAGGGATATTCTGTTGGTACATTGTAAATATTTTTGACAGCACCACCTTGGTGTCAATAATGCACTTATCTCCCACGAACACAGAGGATTGCAATAAGAAAAATGAAAAAACAAAAAAAAAAAAAGGCGTCATGCAATTTAACCTTCTGTTTCAGTTGAAACTATGTCTGATCACAGAAGATTATCATTCATGGCGAAGCAGAAAAGTCCTCAGCTGAATTGCACCCATGAACAGGTATTAATATAATTATCAAACCCTTGATCTACACAAAGAAAAATTTACGAAAATGTGATTAACCTCCATAAACCTCGTACATTTAACTACTGTAAACCAAAACCGAAAGCAAGAGAAGAGGATTAAAGCACATACATGTCTTGCAATGTAATCATGAGCCACAAAGACTTCTGCTTTTGTCCCTCCAGAAGAACAAAGTACATGAAATAAAAATGACAGAATGAATCGATTAGACCACTCTCAAACTTCTCCACCATAATTAACAATTGACAGTATCCTTGTAGAGGTGTCCATCTATGTCAGGGACAAATCCCTTGTCTATCATTTCTTCTCTGATAATGTCATAGGTAATTCTATTGGGTACCAATCCCTTTTCCAACATCTCGTTCAAAAGAGCATTTGCTTCTTCCAGCTTATCTTTCTGACAGAAACCTTTAATCAACACGTTGTAAGTGACAACATTTGGTTGTTTTCCTTCCTTCTCCATTCTTTTCCTAATAGTAACAGCTGCCTTTGGGTTACCTTCTAGGCAATATCCAGCCATCAAAATGTTGTATGTCACGTGACTTGGGACCAACCTTTTCTCAGACATCTCATCCAGAAGTCTCACTGCCTTTCTTGATTCTCCTCTTTTGCACATTGCATCTATTCGAATATTGTAAGTTACTAGATCTGCCATCACACTCTTCTCCTCCATTTCCTCCAGTAGCTCTTTTGCAGCTCCAACATTTCCGTCTCGATAATAACCACCTAATAAGCAATTATATGTTGAAATGGTAGGACAAATCAGTTTGCTCAACATTAATTCACGAAGAGCGACTGCTTCTTCCATTTTTCCAGCCTTACTATGAGCATCAATAACTGTGTTAAAAGTTAGTACATTTAGATCTAACCCTTGCTTCATAACATCATCAAACAACTCTTTAGCCTCTCTGAACATCTTCATTTTTGAAAACCCATTTATCATTACATTATAAGTTCGAATATTAGGCTCCAACCCCAAACGTATCATTTCTGCACGTAAACCAAGAGCCTCATCAACTTTCCCATCACCAAATAACCCATCAATTAACGAATTAAACGTCACAATGTCCAGTCTCATCCCTTGAAGCTGCATTTCTTTAAAAAGCTTCATGGCTGCCCCAACATTATCATCCTTACAAAACCCATCGATAAGAGTATTATAAGTTCTCTCATTTGGACTCACCCCCTGCTCCATCATTTCTCTCAAAAGTGCATCTGCTTTATACATCTTCCCGTCTCCACCCCTCTTGCAATACCCATCAATCAATGTATTGTAAGTAACCTCATTAGGCATTATCCCTCTAACCTTCATATCTTCCATCACATCCCTAGCCTTATTTAACTTCCCCGCCTTACACAATCCATTAATTACAATGTTAAACGTGTACAAGTCAACCTCAATCCTCCTCCTAATCATCTCCTTATACACAAGCTCTCCTACCTCAAACTTCCCCTCTTTCACCACCCCTTTAAGCATTGGTTTACATGAAAATACAGATAACTTAAACCCATAATCCCCAGCTCTTCTAAAAGCCTCCAGAGCTAAATCAAGTTTACCATTATTAACATATGATAATACCAACATGTCAACAATAATAGAATTAGCACACACATTATCACTACATGTCAACAGTGTATGAAAAACAGAAGAAACCGTATAAGTCTTCCCATTTTTAACAAAATCGTGCAATAAAGATCGAACCTTTGGGTATTTTTTATCATTAACTAACAATACAAGAACTCTGCATAAATGCTCAAGAGGGTGGTGATAAACCTGATAAAATTGAGACCACCTGAAGAAACCCAAGATGGAGGAAGAATCAAACCCAGAATCCAAAAGCTGTTCAAGAAACGAAGTTGGGTTAAAGGGTTTAATTAGGTCCTTCAACTGAGACCAGTGCTGGTTTGAAATCAATTCTGAAACTTTAGATTTGAAAAGTGGGTCTGAAAACAAATTGGGTGTTGAGGTTGAGGTTGGCTCTGAATTTGCTGTGTGGAGGCAACGGAGGGGTAAACGAGAGTAGTGAAGACGCCGGAAATATGTTATCGACATGGATATCGACGATGGAACTATAGAAGAAGTCTTGATTAGGAACAGGGAAACATAGAGGCGACGAACAGAAACTGGAGTCTGGAGCTCACAATAATTACACTGTATGTAATTTTAATTATTACCTAAGAATTTTTTCATATGACTATTGACTCGAACCTAAACATCCATTGCACCACATATTGGTGGCTCCCAGACTTAATAACAACCCACTTATTAATTCAGGTTTGGCTAATGTTTACATAAAAAATACTGTATATTTTTTTTTAAAATGTAATCTGACCTAACACAGCCCAAAATTCACATAATGATGGGATGGGAACCCGATCTGACTCATCAAATATTTAATTCCCCTTCAATTGGGTGTAAAAGAAAATGAAAATAATTGAGATAGTATGCACAGACTGACTTGTTGCTGCTTTCGAAGCTCGATGGACTAATTCGAATGGACTGGACCATCATATATTAACAGCTCTACTTAACTCAAAAGTTTTTTTTTTTTTGTAATAAAATGTGAAATATTACCACAACACCATCAAGGAATACAAACTAAGAGCATCTAGTCTTCCTGCTACCTTCTAGATAGAGTGCAAGAAGAATTTTAGGAGTGTACAAAATCAAACTAAAAACCGAATCAAATTGCAAATCGAGTCAAATCGGAAAAAAAACCCGACTAATGATTTGGTTTGACTTGATTTGGTATTGAGAAAAAAAATCCGACTATACTTGGGTTGATTTGGTTTTAACTAAAAAAAAGTCAACCCGAGACCAAACCAACCCGAAATATTACTTATACGTTTTCATAATTTTTATCTATTTAACATAATTTTTCAAGTTTTTTGAGACTTCAAATTTTGAATGGTCCAATAAAAGTTATAGTTCATAGATATTACTAACTCTAATAAAGCTCAATTTGAAATCAAATCAATACTAATACTAACAAAACACATTAATTCAACACTGAGAATGACAATAATGTTGAATATTTGTTCTTTAGTTTTACATTGGTTTAGACATTTAAAATACAAGATCTAATTTTAATTTTTTTTTTAATGTTTAATCATGTAATTAATACTTATTTAGCATGATTTAGTACTTTTAAATGATAATCCTTTTTATTATGACTTATCAATTTGCAATATTTATTTTATATGATTTCATTATTAGTATTTTTTATTGAATATGTTAGTGTCATCACTAATCTCATATTTTATGTTATTTTCTTAAGAAACACCTTAGATAGTTGTATTTTGGTTGGACTAAACAAATATTTAGAGCACAAGTTAATTATATGTTTGTATGAATACTTTACCGGAAAAATTCAAAAACCTGAAGAAAAAAAATTCGAGGTTTATTAGTTTGGTTTGATTTAAAAATTCAAAAATTCGACACAAATGGTTTGGTTTGGTATTTGAAAAACCCGAAAAAATCTGAGTTTTATTAGTTTGATTTGGTTTATAAATTTAAATTTTTATACAAATGGTTTAGTTTGATATTTGAAAAATCCGAACCAACCCGGTCATGTACACTCCTAAAAAATTCTATAATCAAAATTTGAAATCAATTTTTCTTTACTCTGTTAAAATATGATAAAGAAAAAAATGTAAAAGTGTAAACTATCCTGATACATTATTAGAGGTTTCTCTCGTTAGTATGTTTAATCCTCGTAGAAATACGTTGTTTGATGTATCGATTGCCAATTTAGCCTTTATCTCATCACTAATATATAAGTATTCTTAAGCTAATGGATTATGAAATTGAATATGTAACCTTAAATCATTTTATTTAAATTCACTCTTAAAAATGAAAACTGCTGCCACCAATAAGTGTTTTGAGCCCAACAAAAAATACAGCATAGCCCATTTGACACTATCTAGCCTCAGGGTACTTATTCAGCCCATTTCATATTAACTTTGAGCCCAAAATTTACTTAAAATCCAAATCCAGAAAAGCAACAATGGGGTCATTTGCACTTTTGTACTCTTTTTTTTTTTGCAGGTCTTTAAGTTTTATTCTTTAAGATAAATAAACTTTTTACGGGTTATAAATTTATATTTGCACATCAATGTTGCAACAAGTTATGCCACTCTTTAAAGGACTTATGATTGTTGAATAAATAAATGCAATATGGTAAAAATTATAATTGTTGTTAATTGCTATGTATGGAATAATAATAAGAAAAGGAATGGTTTAGTTATGCAAGAATATATGACACAAATATTAGTATGCAGTGAATAGTGTATAGCAGTAGAGATCATCATATATGCATAACGATGTTATAAAGAATACAATAATTTATGTATAAATAACCATATCAAAATTAGTACTAATACATTTTTTTATATAACTAATTTATTATTGAAAGTATTCCCAACTCCACGCTTCTTCCAATCTTTTCTATTTTTCAACTAACAAAAAGCAAATCTCTTCCTGTTGAAATTGGAGAAAAGGTTAAGAGGTCTCTATCACAATGATTACTTTGACATTTTCCTATCACTAAGATTCAAATAATGAGCTTTCACAATCATTAGCTTTCAATTCTTGAAATTCACACAATCATTTACTACCAAAAAAAAAAAAACAAGGGAAAAAAAAGGAAAGAAAGAGGACTTGAAGCTAGCACACAATTGTATGACGTGTGAGTTAATTACGTCAGTATGAACTTGTTCACGTTATTAATTTTAAATTCAAATGAAAAAGAAGATTATCGAGATTCAATCAAAAATAACATTTCTATCTCATAAAAATAAGAATAAGACTGAATAAATTGATTTTACGATCTTTTCATAATCTTACTTATATAATTACATTGAATTTGTTATTGTTGTACACAATTGTATGTGTGCTAGTGGTGCTATTTTTCCTAGTTACTTCCTCTATTCATGACCACTAAACTAATCTCATCATTGCTCCTTTATACAGTTGGAAAAAGTTGAAGCGCAAATGAAGAAAGTTGGGATTTCATCCTTCCTTCACATTGTGCTTTCTCATTCTCTTTCAATCATTTTCTTAGACGAAAAAAATGAATGATTTGAAGAGTCTTCTTTAAAAAGATGGTCATAGTCGTCATAGAATTTAGTTTCATGACCCACTATATTATAGTATCCACCGTCTCAGTTTATATGACATAATTTGATGATTAGTCACATAATTTAAAAAATACAAGAAAAATTTATAATAATTTAAAATTACTTCAAACAAGTGAACCTAGTATACATAAAATTAATATTAATAATATTATTAAATAATCAAACAAAATTTTGTTATTCTTATGAAATTAACTGGGGAAAAATATATCGTATAAATTGAGACATTTGCTTAGATTCTTTTTTTTTTTCCCCATTTGGAATATGATGGATGCTAGTCGGCTATATTCACATGTAGGGGAAAATATAAGGTCGGTTAAGTGGGTAGGTCTGACTAGTCAATTCAAATAACCTCAACATGTGAGCTATTTCATTATTTTTTATATGATAATTTTATATTATATATTATCAACTAAAATTAAAATTAAATTCTTGAAAAATGCTGCAGGAATTAGTAATTTATGTTTTTTTGGATGACTAATATAAAGTTGAGTAGGAAACTTAGTTTACTTTAACTCATGTCTAAATAAGATTTGAGTTAATTTTTAAGTTTCTTGTTAAAGTATATTTTGCACAATTATAAATATTTGTATTTTTCTATCTATTATTTATTTATTTATTTGTGGCGGAGAATTCTTCAAGTTCTCAAAATTTCAGACTCCCAATTTTACGCTATAACATTGTAGTACTCGTGGAATATGATTCAATATCTTCCTTAACGGAAAATCTTAATTAGATTGATAAAAAAATTAAAAAATTAATGATGCCTTCTAGAAGCTTATAAATTAATTATTGAAATAATAAAATTTGTGTATCATATCTTTCTATACTAGTTGATGTATATTCTATCGAAAATCAAGATTTTTCTTGGAACGGTTGATTCTACTTTTTTTTTTGCACCTTATTTTATTTAATAAACAGAAAAATATATACCGATTATTGATATAAGACAAGTCACCATCAACGAATATAATACAATGGATGAAGCTATTATTCTCTTAATCAGTAATCTCAAATTCAAGCTCTAAATATGAAATAATGGCCCTAATAGGGGTGCTCAAATATGACCCTATGCAGCACAAATAAAAAAATATCAAACTTTGATATACAATGTGAATATCGGATGCCGAGGAAAAAAAAATAAGACAAGTCGTTGTCACAATCAGAAGCTAATCTCGATCGTGGAAAGGTTTACAAGTATCTATAAAGGGAAAAAAAGCATGCTTCTTGAGTAGCCACATGCATACACTTGAAACAGTTAGGAGTATGACATAAATTCTCTTATCCTATCTTATCAATCGCATTCTAATCATATATAGTACTCCGGGGGTTCAATGTGAGATAATTTGACTTGACACAGAGTTTAAGAAAGAAAGAAATATTTTTAAAATTTGTGGTTCAAAATGAATGATAGAAATTTGTGTGACTATAAATCATTTCATTAAGGATAAAATATATATTTTATAGTTAAATTGTTACTTAATATAAAAATATGTCATTCTTTTTAGACGAACTAAAAAGAAAAGTATGTCACATAAATTGGGCAGAGGAGTATAGTTTATAATAGTTTAAGGAGTAGTATATTATGATATGGACCCATTTGGATTTCATGCCTACCTCGTCTCCTTAATAATATCAAGAAAGATTTAGAATAAAGTTGCTTCCACACGTGAATTCTTAATAAGTTATTCATTCTTTAATTTTTGGACTAACCCCACCTTAGATTGGGCTAAATTAAGAATATATACCGTATAAGTGATACAATCGTGTGCAGATAACTTTGGATCAAGAACGTTTCTACATTGAGTTGTTATATAAAACATAATTAAAAGTATATAATATAGTAACAATAGGTACAAAGTAACTAAATTTGAATAATTTTTTTAAAACTATATACACAAATAAGAAAACAATACGTTATAAAAAAGAAAAAGAAAAAGGAACTTAAGGTGTTAATTTTTTAGAACATAAAAGCACTTGGATGTCTTATTATTATTATTTTCAAAATACTTTTGCGTTCGGTATTATATTTCAAAAGCCAACTAATTTGAGTAATGTGGATTAGTGCACATTTATAAGTACGCTTGTTATGAGAAAGTAATTTCTTTTCAAGTTTTGAAACTAAAACTTTTAACAAAAAAATAAAATGATCTCAATCATCCCACTATACTCATTGACAGATAGAGCTGTCAAACTTCGTCGAGTTTCCAAAATCACAACTTTATTAATTGGGCTGCTTAGATATGGGCCATGGCTAACAATATATAATATAATGGGGATAATATATGGATATGATCACGATGGTGATGGCATGAAAAAAAAAGTAGAAAGTTATAAGATATGGAATTTGAATTTTGAAACATGAGTATGAATGACTAGACCTCCAACTAGAGAAATGACCACTTGATTGAGTGATTATATTATTTCAAAATTCCAAAAATGAGTCAGATTGATATTATGGATAATCTTTTTTCCCCATTTGCTTAGAGAGTCTTATTACATACAAATTACAATGCATGCATTCAAAGAAAGCCCACCAAAGATCTTGAGCGTGGTTCTTTATAATATAATTATTCATAATTGCGTATACTATTTTATTATGATGACGCCAACTTAGTTTAAAGCTAACACATTAAACTAATTAATCATAGTTTGGACATATTTTGGCTTACCTCAGAAAGTCAATTTGCCAAGGAGCTTAGATTTGACCTAAGATTTAAACTTTTTTTTGGGATGATATATCTAATAGTACTAATTAATTTTAGTAATTTCATAATGATATTTTGATTGAATCAATGAGAAAAAATTACAGTGTTTAACACAAGAAAAATAGGAAGCTTCTCGATATTTTAACAAGTCTATTTTTCATCATGTGTTTTCTTAAAGAGCTGGTTCAGTAGGAAATATGGTGGAAAATCGTGTTTTTTAACACAAATTTCATATTGATTAGAGGTAGAAAAACCCTTTGTTTGTAATAGTGTTGCACCCTTAAACCCCATAACGGTAAGCAATTATAACATGTTATCACTAACATTCTTTATCAAAGAATGATCTCGAGTTCGATCCCTAAATATAGAGAAAAAATCATGATCGAGAGTTTTCCCCTTTTTATCATAATGTGGTGTCACTCCTCCTAATAAGTAATAACATTTGTCTATGTGGTTTTTCAAGCTAGTAATATGAATATTTCATTATTAAAGACAAATTCCGAGCCAAAATTATAACAATAAAAATATAAATAAATCAATTTTTTAACGAAAAGTAAAAATCAAACTTTTGACGTATGGCAAAACTAGATCTTTACCCAAACTCGCAAAATACAAGAATACCTTCCTTTGTTATAAGGTACACATATTGTTATTATGGCTCTTTAAACATAACAAAGTCGAGATAAAACCAAAAAAAAAAAAGTTCAGTTGAGTTTTGAC
This sequence comes from Solanum tuberosum, assembly GCF_000226075.1. Lineage (NCBI taxonomy): Eukaryota > Viridiplantae > Streptophyta > Magnoliopsida > Solanales > Solanaceae > Solanum > Solanum tuberosum. The sequence continues at coordinate 1,272,056 of NW_006238985.1, read as the reverse complement.
AACTCTTGGTGAAATTTCGAAGCCAAATGACCATATCCATTGAATTGAAAAATTCTTGTTGTAAATATAATATGAGTATTTTTGCCAATGTCACTCTTCCACCAAAAATAAATAAATAGAATGTCATACATCACTTTCACTTAAGATTTGAGAAGATAAATGGCATATAGAGTTGGGGACTATCATAAAAGTAATGATTGGTCTTTTAGTCACATTTGCATATATTTTCACAATAGGCCTCTATTTTAAGTCATATAAAAGTGCATATCTTTTTTAGCATTGGCGTCTCAACTAAAATTACGCATGCATTTCCACATTCCTCCCCTATGTATGGGCCCAATTCTTTTGTAAGTTTCAACGTTATCTACTCAAGTGAGATTTCGCAGCCAATTTCTTTATGCTATAAAATCACAAGAATATAGTTCCACGTGCTAACATTGATACTTCTCATACTCCGCTTGAATTTATTTGTCTTTTTTTTTGGAAAAATGCTTTATATATCCTTTAATTTTATCACTTAAAAGTGATTTACTCTTGTTATAAAGTGGCTCGCTTATTCTCCTGTCGTTATAAAATTGATTCATATATACACTTTATCATTATAAATTTAAAGTAGCTTACATATATACTTCTACCGTTACAAAAATGATAAATTTAAGTTTTTTTATTTTAAAAAAAAATCATGTATATGATCTTTTTCAAACAAATTATTTTTTGACTTTTTAATTATTATTATTTGAGTTTCTAAGTCTTTTTCATTTTTCTTTCACTCTTTAGTGTAAAAATAAGAGAAGCTAAAAGAAAATGGTGTGAATAAAAAAAGGAAAAAGAATTAGTATATATGTTGTAATTTAGTTTTTATATCTATAAAAAAAATTGTGGGGATCTATAATAAATTTTACTAGAAAAGGAGTAATAAATAAATAAATTTATCCATCAAAGTAATAAATTCAAATTAGCCATTAAATTTTAAAAAAAGTAAAAAAAAAAACGCATAAGAAGAATCAAATCTACCTCTACATGCAGTGGCGAATTTAGAGCCAAAAAATAGGGCATCCGCACCCGTGGTTACTTTGTAAAATTAGATACTTTATATATATATTTTCTAAATTTGTATAATATCATATTCTTGCACCCGTACTCCGAGAAGTCTAAATGGTCCACATGGTTAAATGTTGAGCTTTTGACCTTGAGGATTAAGGATTAATTTCCACTTCAATACATTTTTACTTGGTGCACCCATGTTCGAAAAATTCTAAATTCGCCTCTGCCTACATGGATTAATTTTTTGATAAAACAATAATAATAATTAATTTGTTCACATTTCTGTTAGAGAAAAATGGTATATGTGAGTGTGTCATAAAAAACACTTTCATAATGAAGGATATACCAACTCTAAATGACAAAATTGAGGGGCGTATCATGCCTTTTTGTTATAATTTCGTAACTGAAAATTTTCAGATAATATATTTAAGAACACAAAATTTAAAATTATTTTAATACATTTTATATACTTTACTTTAAGATCATAAAAAATAGATGGATTTACCTAATAATGAGTAGTAGATTTAAAATCCAAATAATCATGAAATTATTTATCTCAAATTTTTACTAGGAATATCAAGGCAATAAATAATTAAATACAGTCAGCTCAGAAAACTTTAGTTTTCAACTCCATGTGTGAAAACGACTCAAATCATTAATCATTTTAACCCCATCATCTCATTACTACTCTTTTACCTTTTATTTTCTAGGTAGGAAAAAATATAAAAAATTCAAATTTTATTTTTGTCATTTGTAGTTTGGTCATTAAGTTAAACTTGGATTCTTTTGGATTATAGTTTACTTTTCTAGATCGAGGAAATTAGCAATTAAAACGACGTGACAGTAATAAAGTCCACTTGATCCTTCCTTCCACTAACAAATTGGTGGTGATGTGTAAAAAAATAATTAAAAAAAAAAAAAAACTATCCTTTTTCATTTAACATTATTAAAATAAATATGCCAATAAAAGTATTGAGAAAAAATTAATCGAACCTCTCATCTCAATGTAACTATCGACTTATACGGTGTGTAACAATATATATTATTGATTGATTGTTATATGTTTGTTCAGGCAGAAAGTTTTAGTTAGAACGGGGTAAGACGTAAGCTTTGAGGTATGGGTATAAAGTGTAAGTCTCGGGAAATTTTAAATTTTAAAATTTATAATATAGTAAAATATTATATTAACACAAAATATATATTTTTTGGAATACATTAATAGTTAAACAAAATTAGAAGCATGATTAAAAAAATAGAAGACCACAGTTTTATTTTTTTGTGATTTATTAATGAAAAAACTGATAAAACAATTTTGTATTCAACTAAAAATAAATATTAAAAGAACATGAAAGAAATGATAAATGTAGTAGATTTACCACACTTTTAACAAATAAGTTCTACACACACAAAAATAAAAGTTAATTATTTTTATTTGCAATTTGGCCGTAAAGTTGAATTCAGATACAATTTTGTCTACAATTTATGCCTATTCTACTTTTATAGATTAAGGAAAGAGAATTAGCAATTAATATGGACTTGACATAGTAACAAATTCTAGTTTATCATTCTTCTGTGGTGAAAAATGAAAATGAATACTCCTCTTTTACAATTATAACAAATGTTCTTGAATTAGTTTAACATTGTTGTAAAAATGAACAAATTTCAATAGAACATTCATGAACTTTGTAAAAATAGTAGTTAAAATTTATCTGTGTATTCGTGTATAACAATTATTTTTATAATAACAAATGCAAAACATAAAAAAAAAAATACCAATCAAAATGTTAGTCTCACTTAGGGGTGTTCACGGTTTGGTTTGGGTCGGTTATTGGTCAAAACCAAAACCAAACCAATTTAATCGGTTTTAAAAATATCAAAACCAAACCAAACCAAATATAATATACATTTATCGGTTTGGTTATTTTCGGTTTTGGTTTGGTTTGGTTTGGTTATTCGGTTATTAACCATACATAAAAATAAAATAAACAATTCATTCAAAACGTGAAAAAAGTGACAACAATCCATTCAAACAAAAAAATAGTTAGAATGATTGGCATTACAGAACTTTCGATCATTGAATTTACTGAATAAAACTTCAAAATTCACTATTTTGGCATAGAAGGAAGAGACAATGACATT
>NW_006238985.1:1259852-1268855 GCF_000226075.1 Solanum tuberosum | reverse complement strand
AAATAAATTTTGATGAAACATATATAAAATCTTTAAAATTGTTTATGAATACAATATATTATGTATATATAATAATAAAATTTATGTATATAACTTGTTGGTTCGGTTCGGTTATTTCTTCAATTTTTTTCGAACAAAACCATAACCAAACCAAATACTATCGGTTCTTAACAATCTAAAACCAAACCAAACCAAAATCCAAATTAAATCGGTTCATTTAATTGGTTTGGTTTGATTTTTCGATTTGGATCGGTTTTTATCCAATCCATGAACACCCCTAGTCTCACTACATAATTTTGACTATTTACCCATTGAGGATAAAAACAAATCTTAATGACACCTCTTCCTCAAAATATCGGTTTCAAATTAAGGGTACTTTTGGTATTTCAAATCTTTTCATTGATGTACTTGTTTTATATCAAGAATATTTTGAATTTTAATGTCTATATTTTGAAGGTGAATTCCATATGACTTTCCACATATAATTTAGTTCCACGTGAATTAAAAAAAAAGGGGGGAAATCATCATAGATTTGAACATTTATCAAATGGAAATGTGCCTTTTTTGGATGACAAAAAAATGTGTTAAATAAATTGGGACATAAAAAAATAAATAAGGCCTTTTTTAGCATAAAAATATATATAGAGAAAAAAAAATAGGGAGAATAAATTAATTAGTCATTTTTAGACCACTTTATCATTGTTGGTTAGTTATTGGGAAAAATGTCTGAAATATATTCGAACTTTAATCGAAATTGTTGTAACGATATCAAACTTTGGAAAGGATCTTTTACCCCTCTGCACTATTTAACAGTGTATTTTAAAGGTATATATGTGTACACGTGGACACATATACTACGATACCAAACTTTATGCAGGACCTTTTACCCCCTTCACTATTTAATAGTGTATTTTAAAGGTATATATGTGTCCACGTGGACATCATAAATATTGCATAATTATAAATAGTAACGTGTCCACGTGGACACATATATACCTTTAAAATACACTATTAAATAGTGAAGGGGGTAAAAGGTCCTGCATAAAGTTTGGTATCGTAACAACAATTATACTTATGTAGCGCGTTTAATTTCCAAAAAAGAGTAAATTTTGTCGACTTCACCCTTATAAGTACGTCATTAATGTGCGTTTATTCGTTTAGTTAGAAAAGAAGTTTTCTTTGATAACGTGTTTAATTCCCCAAAAAGTAAAATTTGTCGTTTTCACCATTATAAATCAACGTCAAATTTGGAGTCGAGCCTTTTCAGCAATGAGGCCTAGCGACAAATATGATGATTGATTTATGTAGCGCGTTTAATTTTCAAAAAAGAGTAAATTTTGTCGACTTCTCCCTTATAAGTACATCATTAATGTGTGTTTATTCATTTAGTTAGAGTAGAATTTTAGAATGTTTGTTCTTTAATAGAGTGTTTAATTTCCCAAAAAGTAAAAATTATCGTTTTTCACCATTATAAGTCAACGTCAAATTTGGAGTCGGGCCTTTTCAGCAATGAGGTCTAGCGACTAATATGATGATTGATTTGTGCAGCGTGTTTAATTTCCAAAAAAAGGAGAAAAATTTGTCGTCTTCTCCCTTATAAGTACTCCATTAATGTGCATTTATTCGTTTAGTTAGAGTAGAATTTTAGAATGTTTGTTCTTTGATAACGTGTTTAATTTCCCAAAAAGTAAAATTTGTCGTTTTTCATCATTATAAGTCAACTCCAAATTTGGGGTCAACCTTTTCAGCAATGAGGCCTAGCGACAAATATGATGATTGATATATGTAGCACGTTTAATTTCCAAAAAAAGTAATTTTTGTCGACTTCTCCCTTATAAGTACGTCATTAATGTGCGTTTATTCGTTTAGTTAAAGCAAATTTTTAGAATGTTTGTTCTTTGATAACATGTTTAATTCCCCAAAAAGTGAAATTTGTCATTTTTTTACCATTATAAGTCAACGCCAAATTTGGAGTCGGGCCTTTTCAGCAATGAGACCTAGCGACCAATATGATCATTGGCTTAGGTAAGATGGTAGGCTGGCTATGAGCACTTGTAGGGATTAGTGTTTTAGATCACAATACACTAATATAACTGACGTATGAGACTTATCCTTTACTTGAAAATATATTGAGAAAAAACATAGCATGTCACAAAAATGTCGGCAGATCAAAAACCCTACTATGAGAGGGACACTTCATGTAGTGAAATTTTAGAATTGAGCCTTTTAACAAAGTCAAGTCAATTTCAGATCACCAAACCATGTTACTAATGAGAAGCTAGGTCTTATGGAGTATACACAAACATGTACGTTGCCACACTAAGATTAAGTAGTAGGTCATTGATGTGCGTTTATACATTTAATCAAGATAAAAATCAAAATATTTGTATATAACGTTTTTTATTCCTACAAAAAAATATATATTTATTTTTCACCAGTTATAAATTTCAATTTAGGATTCAAAGAGTAACTGTTCTATAAACATCCTCTTACTTAACAAATATACTAATGCATATAAGGTAATTGACAATATATCACATGTAACAGTAGTCTGGATTTTTATTTTTATTTTTGGATTTCATCCGATGTCTGATACTTATATTGTAGCCCGATTAAATTCAGATTTGCGTTGGCCGAGAAGTTCCACATTGAGGTAAAGCGCTTCCTATATAACAAAGGCGATTTCATATTCAGGGTTACTCGAACCTAACAAAGGTGACTCCGTACTCAAGGTTACTCAAACCCGAAACTTCTGATTAAGAATAAAAGACTACTTACCACTCCACCGTAATCCTTATGTAATAACATTAGGGTGATGTATCATAACTGTAACCATTAAACTTTTATGTTCAGTCAAACCGGATTCATAAAAATAAATAAATCCATTATAAATCAACACTTCACAAACAAAAATCAAGTAAAGAGAAAAAGTTAAACAACTCTGGTTCACTTTGATTTTTACTGAATTAGGAGCTAATCCTACAATTTTTTGTTGAAAATGTAGCAAGAGGACAATTTGTGCTTACTCCCGAGGAATAAGTTGGTGAAATTAATAGTACTCTTTTACTTGTTTTATTATAGCCACGAGCCACCCACACTTCGTAACAAGTGGAAATTAACGATAAAACTCTTAACACACAAAAATTATTTATTTCGTGAGTACTTCTTATTTATTTTGCAATCTATTTATTTTTCATTTCGTGATTTATTAATACAATCTGATAAAATATTTTCTATTGAAAATAGCTTTTTATCTTCATAAAATAAGACTTTGCGTTCACATTATCCTTTTAGACTTTACTTATAAAATTATTATGAAAGTAAGAGTAAGATTTTCATTCATGTCGGCTTCTAGGACTCACTTATCATAAATGTTATACAATTATAATGGAAAATACAAATAATAGCCTTTTTGACCAAAATTTTAAAATTTTTTTTTTAAATGCATTTAAAAATTTAATTTTGATAAAGATTTTGCTTGTATTTGGTCAATATGTCTTAAAAACACTTTTATGTAGTAACTAGTGTTTGATCAAGCTATTTTTCTCTAGCTTCTGAAAAAAAGCTTTTAGTACTACCAATAATCACTTATTTTCTTGGAAAAGCTTGACCAATCACCTTATCAATTTTTAAATAAGAAAATACTTTTTTTAAAAATAAGCACTTTTTGCCTCGAAAAACTTGATTGCTCTAAAATAAAAAAATAAAAAATAAAAAACTAAATTGGAAGAGAGTGGTAAAACAGCAGATTTACCACGGTTTTACAACAAAATGAAAATTTGACTATTTTATATTACCGCCAATAGAAAAAAAAATCACTTATTAGTGAGACAAGAGTCCTTTATATCCACAATCCCTATATAATAGTCTTCTTCTCTATACACAACTCATCCTTTTTCACTCTCCTCTGCTATTTATTTCTCCCCTTTCAACTAAATTTTCTCTCTTCAACAAATCTCACAAGTATAAGTTTTTTTTTCTTTTTTCTTCTTCTTTTGGGTAACTGGTCTCGACATCATGGTTATAGGAGATGATCATGAAGGCCTATATGATCTTGATCATCAACGCTTATATGGTGTTGATCATCAAAGCTCTGAATCTCATCAAAGCTCTGAATCTCATCAAAGCTCTGAATCTCATCAAAGCTCTGAATCTATGAACACAGAAAGCGATGATGTGAACGCCCAGCTAAAAAGCCGGAGAATGAGTTCAGAATCTGAAGAAGATGGTCTGTCAAAAAAGTTCCGAACATTCCCAGAATTCAACTCTAACCCAGAGGTTCAGGTTTGTTGTTAGCCATTTTCCATGGTTTGCTTAGGTGTAAAGCTTTTAAATTAAGTAGCCATAGCCAATATGCATGGTTGCTTTTTCTTCTTCTTTTTGGGAACTGGTCTCGACATCATGGTTATAGGAGATGATCATGAAGGCCTATATGATCTTGATCATCAACGCTTATATGGTGTTGATCATCAAAGCTCTGAATCTCATCAAAGCTCTGAATCTATGAACACAGAAAGCGATGATGTGAACGCCCAGCTAAAAAGCCGGAGAATGAGTTCAGAATCTGAAGAAGATGGTCTGTCAAAAAAGTTCCGAACATTCCCAGAATTCAACTCTAACCCAGAGGTTCAGGTTTGTTGTTAGCCATTTTCCATGGTTTGCTTAGGTGTAAAGCTTTTAAATTTAAGTAGCCATAGCCAATATGCATGGTTGCTTTTTCTTCTTCTTTTTTCTGCATGTGTTTTTTAAAAATATTTTTATAATCTTCTTTCCGCACATTTCTTTTAGTTCTTTTTAAAGTCGGCACATCATGGCCCCTCCATAACACTCATCTATATAAAAAAAACAACCTCCACTTAATCTTCAAATCTTCAAGAATATTTTTAATTTTTTTTTTTTTTATGGTTTTGGAAGAGATCTTGAAATCATTTTGTAAATTGATCGAGTATAATTCATTTTCATAAAATAATCTCATACATACATTTTTTGTTTATACTAAAAATCAAAATTATTGAACTAACAAACAAGTTTGATAGACGGTTTTGATAAAATTTATATCATTTGTCCGTTTTCATAAAATGTATTAATTTTTTCATTTTTTAACCTATTCATTTTATTCATAAAATAAGTAAATATTTTATTATTTTATTTATTACTAAACACATTAATTAACAAACTTTTTTCAGGATACAGAACTTATTGGTCTAACACTAAGCAAGACACCATCTTTCGTGAACTTATTAGAATCAAAACTTTCACAGGTGAAAATGAAGAACAACGGCTCTACACGCCGGGTAGGAAGGCCATCAAAGTCTTCCCGCAACATGGAAGATTTTGCTATTGTTTCAGAAAGATTGAAGGCTGCCAACTTTCCTGCTATAAAACTCAGTATTGGTGTTTGGGAGGTAAATAATCTTTTCATTAAAATAATAATAATTATTTTTTTATATTTGCAAAACAATGATTGTTACTTTTCTACGCAAAAAACAAAAAAATTAAAACTTTATAATTAAATATGTTTTTATAATGCTTTTTCTGCACATTTTTTTTAGTTCTTATGTGATATTTTCATTTATAATTCTTTTTTGTAGTTCTGTTATAATTTTTTTTTAATTTTTTTTTTTTTTTATATTCATAGTAACGTATATGAAAAACCATTTTCCATCTATCTTTTCTTTTTAATAAGCTACTTTTTATAAAATAATAATAATAAAAAATTGATATTAGATAAATGAAATAATAATTGTGTTTTTTAGAATTATATTTGTTGATAATTCTAGTAAAATTAATTTGAGAATTAGAAATGTTTTTTTTTAAAAATCATTCAAATCCGTAAATATAACAAATATTTATGATTTATATAAATCGATTCATAACTAGCCACTTCTTCTTACAGTGGCCTAAATTCACTATTAGTCATTTTAAAAAGTATAAAATTAATAAGTTATTAGTTATGTGTTTATAATACATTCCTTGGATATAGTTATAAAAAAGATTGACTACTAATTTAAATACTTAAATAATTTAATACAAAAATACAAAATATATCTTATGTTAAAAATATTTTAATAAAAAAATTAAGACATAACTTACTGTAACATTTGGCAGAGAGTTTCGAAGCATGAAGGTGATCTGATAGCGAAATGCTATTATGCAAAGCGAAAATTAGTTTGGGAACTTCTTGATGGGCCTCTTAAGAGCAAAATTGAAATTCAATGGTCAGATATCATTGCTATTAGAGCCATCATGCCACCAGGTGAACAACCAGGAGTTCTTGAGCTTGAGGTACTATTTCTTATTTATTTATTTTGCTTATATACATAATTTTAGATTTAATAATCAATTTTACGATATATATAAAATCATCATTGATACAGTTGAAAGAACCACCTACGTTTCATCGTGAAACAAATCCTCAACCTCGAAAGCACACATTGTGGCAGCAGACATCTGATTTTACTGGAGGTCAAGCTCCTATTCACAGGTGAAAACTAAATAAGTTAATTACGATTCTCTATTATACAAATTCAAAACTTTTTTTGGTAACTTGTACCTATGTCTTTTTTAGGAGGCATTATGTTAGATTTGCTCCAGGAGTACTTGACAGGCACTATGAGAAGTTGCTACGTTGTGATGCAAGGCTGAATGAACTAAGCAAAAAACCTTTCCCTAGCCAAATATGTCCTTTTTTTGAACAACCAGATTATAATAATGATCAGGTTTCAGATTTCTCAATTGGCAATGACTATGGATCACAACTTCTTCTCAATTATCCTTTTCATCACTTGCCTTCTTCTTCGTCTACTGCATTACTCCCTAATGTTCGTGAACCTCTTCGACAATTCAGTTCAAGTTATCCGGTAGCAGGTATGAATCATATATACATGCGGTTATAGTGTCATAACCCGAAACTAATGCTTATTAAAAATTTGGGCTTGTTTATGTTGTATATTTAGCCCAAATTCGAGAAGAACCTTTTCATTTTGATTTGACTAATGTTATGTGACTCACCTTTTATGCAGGTGAGAGTATAAGTGGGATTTGGGGTGGCCAAGGATCAAACAACTTGGTGAATGTTGCTATGGGAAATCAAGCTATTGGAATGTTGCCCGGGGGTTCAACACCAGATCAACAAGCTGATTGGATTACTACAACCCAGGATCATCAAGCAATGTATCAGCAAAATGACTCGATAGGAAATGGTCAAGTGGATCACACAATGCTAAACAATTTAAAGAACTATTTGCTGGAGGAAAATCAAGTTACATCCTACAACGAACCAGCATTTCCCTACTCATTGCCCGAGCACCATGAAAATAGAAGCCTTGTTGCTGCTACAGGTGATGTACATGGCCTAGACTCCAGTTATCAGATGGTGAACAACAATTATGCAGAGAATGTTGTACCAAACTATGAAATGGCGTATATGCAGCCAAATGCCAACTGGATGTTTCCTCAACAAGCAAATGATCAATTTTCTACCAATTATGCTACAGTTAGCGGAGGATATCCAACTCAAGATGTGAACCAAGAAGCACAGTCCGTATGGAAAACAACAAACTAATAGGGGTTCAATTAGCTAGTAATGACATAAGATCTTGTTTAATGTTATTTCTTGTTGCAAGTACTTTTTTATTACCCTGCCAGTAAGTAGAGAACTTTCTACCTTTATCTTTCTTTTAGCCTATGTATGTTTTAATCGATGCAAATTAGCCTATGTATGTTTTAATCGATGCAAATGAACATTTTATATAACTTCAAGATAGAGAGAGATGTTTGACCTATACATAACTATTCGCTCAACTAGTAAATAAACTGACCTCTCATTTTACATAATGGTATCTAATGATCATTCAAACATAAGATAATACAAAAGGTTGATTGATTGTAATCCCTAGTCTTATTTCAAAATAATCTGCGTATTATTTTCTTTCATAATATTTCAATAGAACTAAATAAGCTTTAAGAAGAAAAAAAAGAGTATAAACAACAAGTTTGCAAATCATTGAGATTTCAGAGGGAAAATACAAAAAAAAATGATAATAAAATACATGTTAATGCATCTGCTTAATTGCATTCGTGTAGTATTCTGAGTCTTGTCCATCAATTAATCATAGAGTTCTTTTGCTTATTTGCACCTTTACGTGCCGTCTTTTAAGTAATGAATATGGCTTGATTGTAAGGTAAGTTGCACGATTTCAGGCTGCAATTAAATTTGAGTTAAAAAGATGGAAAAAAACGAAGAAAAGGGTTTATAAGAGGGACAAATATGGTAAAGTTTTGGCTTAAGAAGTAAAAACTAAGGAGCAATTCTAATGGTGCTTTGATGAACAGCGAAACTAGAGCCAAGTTTCAACTTTCTGAATTTCAGAATCAAGCCGTATTAATTCAACTATGTTGTTTGATTGAAGGCATGACCTGTTTAATCTTGGAAATTAGAGATTATAGGATTAGGTAGATGTTGGACAACAAATAGTTTGTTAAGATTTATAAGTAGGAAAAACATTATGGAGAACTCACAAGCAAGAAGATTAGGGGAACAAATCTTCAATCCAATAATTTGAGAAATCATAGCTCTAAGACTTCTTTGGCAACTTTTTGCCTCACTTATTTACTACCTAATTAGTTACTCTTTACAAATAGAAAAATCAATCATGACGATACTTATCTCTTACCCGATGAGTTTCGAACGTGATCAGTTGTTAAAATTAATTAAACCTTCTAAGATAAAGCAGAAGCATATATAGCGATAGTAGTAATAACTAAGGGTGTGTTTGGTACGAAGGAAAATGTTTTCTTGGAAACCAAGTTGATTTTTGACTTATTTTCTCATGTTTGGTTGGTGAGTAGAAAATATTTTCCGGAAAAGATTTTTAGTGTTTGACTTATGAATGAAAAATATTTTTGAGAAATTTCTTTTATTTTAACTAGAGTAGAAAATAATTTTTGAAATTGAAAATATTTTTTAAAAATAAACTTAAATTTTTTTGGGGGGTGGGGTGG
>NW_006238985.1:1247323-1258876 GCF_000226075.1 Solanum tuberosum | reverse complement strand
GGTGGGGGGCTGGATAGGAGGTGCGTGGGGGTCAAGGGTAGGGTGAAAAAAAGAAATTTTGAAGTAATTGTAATTTGAAGTTGGAAGAGAGGTTTGGAAAATGTTTTCCTTAAGTTTTGAAGGGAAGTCATTTTCCTTAAATTTGAGGAAAATGACTTGGTTTGGAAAACATTTAACCCAACCAAACATGAGAAAATTGAAAAACATTTTCCGGAAAATGTTTTCCTTCATACCAAATACACCCTAAACAGAAAACTTACTCAAATTATTGACGAAAATCATTAGAAAACTCCCTCTTCAGCGCCATGAATGTTTAGAACCCTATTTTGCTCCAATATTTTCATGGCGGTATTCTTCATCTCATCCCAAATTTGAAACCAACAAAAAACACAAATATATAAAATAAAAGATAATGACTAAGGATTGCATGTCAAAATTTAAAAATATTTGTAGGTGTAGTGGTATACAATGTAAATATATAAGGGGATAAAACTTTATTAGCACAATCAAATTAATTTATCACGATTAAGTGATAAGTTAAGATATGATAACTATCTTAGTAGAGATAAGTGTCGTGTATATATTCGTTTGATATAAAACACTGAATGCAGATAATTTCTTTTTTATTCCATTATCATCCAAGTTGAGATATCGGTGAAAACCTTCATTATAAAATATACTAAACTTATATAGTATTTAAAATATATATAAAATTTCATTTAGAGATATTAGACAATATAAAAGAAAAAATCGTATATTGTAGGACACAAAAAGGTAACTGTTTAGAGAAACACAAAACTCTCAAATTGGATTAAAATAAAAATGTTAACCTAGATTTCCATGAATTACTTATTTATTTGTTAAAGAGTTGAGAATAATTGAAAAAATAAAAATTTACTTTTATTTCGAATTCGATTTTTTCTCACAAAGGCCGTAACCCAAGTAAATTTAGGGCCTTAGCCCAATATAAAACGAATCAGTCAGGCCCAAAAAAATCTCTATTAGCCCAATTAAACTAAGTCATTACTCTAAAAACCCTAGCTCTGTGTTCGCGGCAATTTTAGTTCCTAAAGGTTTAAGACAGTTACTCTCACTTCTCCGACGGGAATTTCTTCGCCGGAGTCTCGCCGGAAGCGTCTAAAAGTTTCATCATGGCGGGAGGGAAGATGAGGAAAGACAAGCCTCAGCGGGGATCATCATCCGCTGCCTCAAATCCTCACTTCCAGGGAGGGATATCGTTCCACAAGTCGAAGGGTCAGCACATTCTGAAAAATCCTCTACTGGTTGATTCTATTGTCCAGAAATCCGGAATTAAATCTACCGATGTTATCCTCGAAATTGGTCCTGGTACCGGTAATCTTACAAAGAAGCTTCTAGAAGCCGGAAAGTCTGTTATTGCTGTTGAACTTGATCCTCGTATGGTTCTCGAGTTGCAACGAAGGTTTCAGGGAACTCCTTTATCTAACCGACTGAAGGTATCTTATTTTATTTGATCAGTTTTGTTTTTGTAAGATATTTATTGCTTAAATTACTCTAATGTGAACTTAGTGTAGCTTTGAAAAGAAAAAAAAAGCTTATTCTTGACATGTCCTTTGTTTGTCAGCATTCATTCTAGTTAATTAGCATTCATGGTAGTTAATTATGAGATTTGCGAATATTAAGCATTGGAATAGAAGAGGTTTAACTGAAACAGAATGTATTGGTTGTTGTTTGTTATAAATGCAAATTGGGTTAGTGATGTTTGATTGGTTGGTAATATGTTATCAGGGTTGAAATGATGTGCTTAATCATACTTATTTGGTTGGTAATAATTGCGGTTTGGAAACTACTTGTTTAGATAGAATTTTGATTCAAATGTTGTGTGTTAAATAATCAGTGGTTTTATGTTGTTTTTTTGATGGGAAGCATTTTCATGTGTTAGCATTTAGTGATTTTTTCTTTTATTAAGGAAGAAACTAACTACAAGCTCTCATTTGGATCGGTTCGGTTCATGAAAGAGTGACGCTAAATCGGTGACCCATAACATGTATCTTCCCATTCTCACACTTAGTAATCACATTTCAGGAAACTAACTAATTCAGCCATTACTGTGTTTTGAATCGAAGACAGGTGGTTTCATTAGATAGAAGGTTAAGCCCATTCCACGCAATAGTTGGATGAATGAGGAATTAGTCTAACTGAGGTGAAGTGTTGGTTTTGAGTTGGTGGTTCAATGGTTCTTTTTATTATGGCTGCTTTGAGTATGGTAAAATGGCCTTAAATAGAGTAACGTCTTTTCTTAATGAACTCACTCCACAGTTCAAGTTATAGAAATGGTTACTTATCTAAGTTCGACATCACCCATAAGGTTGTTATGGTATATGGACCCAATAACTTTTTGTGATTATTGCACCCTTTAGTCACAAGCTTCTCTTTGGAGTGGAACAAACAATTGGCAACCTTACTGACCTAAGCTTGAAATGGTTCCCTTCATGCAACCAGATCTGGATCCGTTTCACTCAGTTTCCAAAGAGACTGCAGTTCTATGTTAACTGAATTTTCAAACTAGAAGATTATATACTTTCCCAACTGTGGATTCCAAGGATGAGATTTTGAGATGGTTTTGTGGATACAAAGTTGATCTCTGCAGTCTGAAATTGGCATAATTATAATAAAGCAAATTCCTCCCCTCTGAACACTTAACTTATAGAGCAATTATCCTCTGTGGAGGAATTTGCTTTATCATAATTGTGTGCACAGAAATTGAATCGAGTTGACATGTCTGCTCCCTCTGATTTCCAATGATTTGGGAGCCTGGTTTAGACTCACATCCATAATTTCCTATTTTGCTATGTATTTCTTTATTACTTGATCAAAAAAAAAATGATAAAGATGGGCTCTGGCAATTGCTTCCTTCTACAGGGCATAGGCTTGCATTCTCTGATCAGTGAGTAGCCGCTTACTTTACTGGAACTGTCATGCATGGTTGACAACTTCATGACTTATTATCATGGTCATGCTGTTAGCAATATGAAAATAAGAATTCACTTACATAATAGACAATTCATATGGCATCACTCTTCATTGATGTTCCTTATGGTTTTATGTCTAGATATTATCCTTGCTTTCATTTTAATGCACGTCCCATCATTATCTATTTACATTGAGATGCAAAACTGTTCTGATCTTCTGATCATCTGTGTTGCAGGTTATACAAGGGGATGTTCTTAAGTGTGATCTCCCTTACTTCGATATTTGTGTGGCTAACATCCCATATCAAATATCATCTCCTCTCACCTTCAAATTATTGGCTCATAGGCCTTTATTCAGAGCTGCAGTAATAATGTTCCAGAGAGAATTTGCTATGAGACTTGTTGCTCAACCTGGTGATACTCTTTATTGCCGCCTTTCTGTGAACACACAGCTGTTGGCCCGAGTATCACACTTATTGAAGGTGGGAAAGAATAATTTCAGGCCACCACCAAAGGTTGATTCTTCTGTAGTTAGAATTGAACCTAGGGGACCACTTACTCCTGTCAATTTTAAGGAGTGGGATGGTTTGGTCAGGATCTGTTTCAACCGGAAAAACAAAACTATAGGTTCTATTTTTAGACAAAAATCCGTGCTCAACATACTGGAAAAGAACTATAGAACTTTGCAAGCTTTACAGTTCTCTGAGAAAGCTCCTTCAGATGATATGGAAATGGCTTTGGATGTATCTACCTTGGGAGAGTCATTTGGAGACTTGAGTATGGATGCTGATGATGGAAATGATGACGATGACATTGAGATGGATGACGGTGATACGAAAAGAGCAGAATTCAAAGAGAAAGTTTTGGCAGTGCTGAAGGAAGGAAATTTTGAGGAAAAGAGATCTTCCAAGCTCGCACAAGCAGATTTCATGCATCTACTTTCTCTCTTTAACAAGGCTGGAATTCATTTTTCTTGATTCATGGGGCAGTTAGC
Organism: Solanum tuberosum; assembly: GCF_000226075.1. Taxonomy (NCBI): domain Eukaryota; kingdom Viridiplantae; phylum Streptophyta; class Magnoliopsida; order Solanales; family Solanaceae; genus Solanum; species Solanum tuberosum. The sequence continues at coordinate 1,254,931 of NW_006238985.1, read as the reverse complement.
CATACGAGCTTATTATCATGTTTGTGGTTTTTCTCCTCATGGAGGAGATCCAATTTTGTTTTGCTCATAATGATTCAAGTCTTGAAATTTGTAGATAATTTGCAGTTAGCGTCTCACAATATGGTGGATTTGAATGAGATTAGAAGATTTTCTTCTGGTATGCTTGTAATAGCCTGCACTTTTTGGTATCTGTGACTCTTCAACAAGTGTTAATCTAGTCAAGTTGTTGCCTCTTGTTGCACTACTGAAGGCATCTTCTAACACATCTCTCCCTGCTTCTTGCTTTTGTTTGAGAGCTATGTAACTGCCTAAGCATCCATATTTTGAACTATTTATAATCTGTTCTCAGTCTTGCACTTTTACAACCAAGTGTACAACACCTGGTGGTTGATAGATTTTACCTCTGTAGGAACTTAAATAGATTAGATATAAAGTGGCTTAAGAGTTGGCTGATTTTTAGCTCAGTTCTTACTGAAAAAGAAAAAACTCATACCTTAAACAATTCTTTGTACTTGCAACACAACATATCAAGTGTAATTGTACGTGGCCTACGGAAGATAGTTGTACAAATATTAGGGGGAAACAGTTCGCTGCACTTTGCAAGGCAGATTAGAAATCAACAGTTACCAAGAGCCTATTTGCTAGTTGAGATCAGTGTTTTTCTGCTGAACTTAATATTTCAGTGGCATAATGTTGCTTGTGTAGAACTTATGTATCGTACTGGGAGGGTTCAACAACAAAATCAATCAATTGATCACGGCAGTTGCAAACAAGTACACTACCTCAGTTTGACTGCTTCTTTTCTTTTCTTTGATAAAAATAATTACAGATCTTGGATAAAAATAAAGCAGTTCCCTAGCAAGGGAGTAGCAGCTTGATCCAAAGATATTATTTCATCAACTTCGTATAAATGATGTGATTCAGATGGTGAAACTTCAGCACACCAGTAATGCTATTCCCATGAACTGAAATTTCAGCACACCAGTAATGTTATTCCCAAGAACTGAAACTTCAGCACACCAGTAATGTTATTCCCATGAACTAGCAAGAATGATGTCTTGTGAGTTGTAACCAACAAAAACTTCTTTGAGCTTTTTCTCCTGCTATATAAGGCACCAGTAAAGCCGTCTCCCGGTACCACAAAGTGGACCTGAGAGCTGAGATTGGAGTTATGTTATCCAATTTCACTATCAACTGACCAAGGGAACTCGAAAACTAAGGTTAAGAGGTCATTCTTCATCCTTGTCTAACGATGTTGAAAGAAAGCTCAAAATGAAGTCATCAAGATCCCCTTCAAGCACAGAATCAGGATCTGAAACCTCATAATTTGTCCGGAGATCTTTGACCATGCGATAAGGCTGCAAGTATGATACAGAGCAGTTATGATGACTACATGAACCATCACTATGAAGGTAAAATGAAAGGTTAAACTGTATGAAACATACATGGAGCACGTAAGTACGTATTTGGTTGCCCCAACTGATCTCAGTGAGAGACTGGGTATGTTGTGCATTCATCTGAGCCTGTCGTGCCATCTCAAGTTGGTCCAAGCGCGATTGAAGAACGGCCATGGCAGAAGCTTTGTTTGAATGCTGTGACCTTTTTTTTGGAAAAATATTAGAGCACTAAAAGTTCCCATTTGCTCTTCTTCCAATGGAAAAGAAAGAAGCTCTCACATATATTTTTCACCAGAATGGATGCTTACCTTTCATTCTGACAAGAGGCAGTAATGCCTGTGGGAATATGAGTTATCCTGACAGCACTCTCAGTTGTGTTAACAGACTGACCACCAGCTCCCCCGGATCGAAAACGCTCAATTCGAAGATCAGATTCATTGATTTGAACATGGGTAGATCCATCTCCCAAAATTGGAATTACAGCAACTGCAACAAAGGAAGTATGCCTTCTCTTCGCGCTATCGAATGGCGAGATGCGTACCAGACGATGCACTCCTACCTCTGATTTGGCATATCCAAAAGCATTTTCGCCATCAACTTTGATTGTTGCACGCTGATAACATGAGGGAGCAGAAATCAGCAGAGCAATAAGACAATAGCTAACTAGTGCCATGTTTGAAAATTAAGAAGAAAGGGGAAAACTTCCTAATTTCAGGTCAAATTAGAACCCATGACAAGATTCACAACCCATATTTTAAACACATTAATTACATATATGTTTAACAATTCTGTTATGCTTCAAGGCTAAACCAAGTTCTCCCAACAGCATGTTATAAAATTAATGTTTGTTTTTAAATAGCTAAGAGTTTTTGCAATTCACAAATTTCAATTTTCCATACTACTTAATAGCTACAGAGTTTTCAAGTGAGAAGAAAATATGGTAAGAACCTAGACCTTGATTCCTGCAATCTCACCAGGCATTTCATCCACAACAGAAACGCCATATCCTTTACGTTGAGCCCACAATTTGTACATCTGCATGACCATTGAAGCCCAGTCCATGCTCTCAGTACCGCCAGCTCCAGCTTGAACCTACACAGGAAATAACAAGTCTATCAGCATCCATTTTACAAAAAAACATGATTGAGGAAATCAACAATGTGAGTGGCTTTTCTTATGAGATGTCCTTCTAAGTTATTCTGGAACAAGATGTGACAAGGAGAAATAAGTACACACTCAAAGACCAGGGAGACAAGTTCTCCAAACAAAAAGGTATAAGTATCAGTAAAACCATGTCTGACAATTTAAAACACAGTCTAAGCTTCAGAGAAACTAACCTCTATAAAACAAGAGCAATTATCATGCTCCCCAGATAATAAAGCTTCAAGCTCTTTTTCTTTCACATTCCTTCTAATTCCGAGTAGAGCTTTCACTGATTCCTGCACTCAAAATGACTAATAAAATAGGAAGAAATGCCAAGTGACAATAGAATTTCTCACAAAATTGATCCACAAATCATATACCATATGGTCCACTAGTGGCAGAAATCAGAATTGAATTGGAGTATCCTGAGATACACACTTTCTTGAAAGGAAAACAAATAATGTTTTATAACATAAAATATAACACAAGTTATATAGAACCTAACTTTGACTTCATTATAAAAATCATTCTATACCTATACCTGAAAGAAGAAAAACCATGCCTACATTGCATTTGCAGGTAAGAGGGTAATTGAACAAACATTGAGTAAACAATTCCTTCCAAGTTCATTCCTGGTGAAGGCGTCAAGTCAAGCAATCAGTTTGAAGATGGAGTTAAAGGTTCAGTAGTTTATTTATTCATTCTACCAAACAAGTATTGGGCTGTTGATATTTGCAAGTTATGTTCAAAATTATTCCATATAGTATAACAAAAGAAGTTGTATAAAACTTAACCCAACTTCTTTGTAATATAACTCATTCCTTACTTATTCCTGGAAGGAAAGAAAATCAACAAATTTTAACTGCTCCCAGTTTCAGTTTTGGTCTAACCAAGCAGTCAGTTTCATACAGAAGATGGAGTTAGGAACTTATTTATTTGTCATACCAAGCAGGAATTGGGCTGTAAAGCCTTGCATATCAGCTCCAAGTAATACAGTAATCATTACTAAGAACTAGACTGTTAGTTAAACTAACTAATAAAGTACTTAAAGAAAAGAGGTAAATACAAATTAAGTGGTGCCCCTAGGATCAAAACTAGTGATATTTAAATAAAAGTACTGATATAAATCCAATGATATGCCTGTAACAAACTGAATTTAGGAGGAAGAATCGGGTTTGATTTGCAACATTCTGATTTAAACTGAAACAAGTGGAATAGTGTAAAAATGGGAAACATGGAGTAGTGGATTCCATGCAATAAACAAATTTAAGCTCACCGATTCCAACTCTAGATCATTCTCTTCCCTGGCAAGCTTAATCATGTCAATATGTTCAACCAACTCTTGTTCAATGGCCATAACATCCTCCACTTTGTTCATTAGAGAACCATGTTCACGACTGATCTTCCCAGCATGGACGGGGTCATCCCAAAGATCTGCCTTATTGAGCTGAGCTGACAGCACTTCAAGCCTATACATTAGCCTTTTCCACTATAAATGGGAGCAAAGAAACACCACAAACAAAAAGACTGAACTCATTAAATAGAATTAGAACATTCTCAAAAGAGCCAAGTAAAATATTACTTCATTAAAATAATTATCTCAATCTAAAGAACAAAAATAACACTCCCTTAAACATTCCCCAAGTACAACTCGAGTTTCCTGTCAGACTAGTTATGTTAGTTATCGGTTGCTATTATTGCTATTAGTTCATTTAATGATATAAACACTGATCATTCATTTAAATCCGTCTGGTCCCTGGCCATAAAACTGAACTATTATCCAATCAACAAATACAACAATCAGAGGATTCATCAAGGGCTGATTATTTGCACAATTGTCGTAAACCTACTGCAACCTTCCTTATGTGAAGCTCACATTGGTCTGTTCTCAGTTCTCTCCATGTCCATCACCTACCTCAATACCCAACCAACCAACCCCCAAAACTCACCCTACTGAGGAATTTTCTAAAGAAAAAACTACCATTATCAGACACAAAATGTAGAATCCTGTCTTTCAAACTGAACATATAAAACATAAAAATCACATTTTTTTCATAAAGACCACAAACTTATATTTCTCACTGGATAAGCACAAAGATCAGAACTTTGTCATAAAGATCACAAGGTTCTCTCTCTTTTTTCACCAATAAGCAAAAAGAGCACAGCATTTTAGTGATATGGTCAATCCAAATAAGTATAACCCAAACAAAGACAGTCACATCAAACTACAATTACAGATAGAAAACGAACCCTGAGGCGTTTCTTGATAAGATGAACGGACTGAGCAATGGAAGAAGCATGACTTTTCCAATCATCCTCACTATCATCAAGTATATTCCATTTTTTAGCAATAATTCCCTTAACAGTAAGCCCATCAGCAGTAGTCGGCTCAACAGCAGCCTCCAAGCTCAAAAACCGAACACCCCACAAAGACCCTGATGGGTTTTTTGTACTTCCATTGAAAATTGAAGAGAACCCTTTATTTCTTATATTGGATGAACTGTACCAAGAATGAAAAATTGTTGATCTATTATTGGAAATGGAAGTATTAGGAGATTGAGAAGAAAAAGTGCAAGAAAATAAGAGGAGTTTGCGTGGGATTCGAGAGAGCTGCGTTGATCTTCTTCCCAATACTAAAAACGACATTTTTATTGGAATCCGATTTGACGAACCATCAAACCCAGAGGGGTTTAGGCCAGGGTTTAACGCTATTCAAAGTACGACGACGACGTTTTAAAAGAGAGACTTCCTTTTGGCCAACTGCAGAATAAATTAAACCACTTCACATTATAAACTTTGTACTAATAAAAGTAATTTGAGGAAGATTTTGCTAGTGTTTATTATAATCATCTTTTTCTTATTAAATTTGCATTGGCTTATTTATGTGCGTAGTTAAAAAACTCAACTTATAACTTTTTATTTATAAATCATGAATTATAAGCCCCCTTCAAACATAGCTCGAAACAATTTCAAATTATATTTCTCATTGCGATGAACCTAGACTTTAGTTACTCTTTAATTTGAGAACTTCAGAGAGGTGAGCACTTTGTTTTTCAGATAGCTGAGAAACAATGACCACTTTTTGTAAAGAAATGAAAGTAATCAACTGCAAATCCAACCAGCTTAAGAAATACAAGTGAAGTATACATCCAAATTCAGAATTTTCAACTCCCAGGTAATATTGTTCTTTTTTCTACATTTCGATGTCAATTTCAACATAGATGTCAAAGATCATACAGCAAAAATAAAACAATCCATTGTTTGATCAAAACTTTCTACCATAGTGGATATGGACGCTATCTAATATGCTTCTCCCACATGCCCTCGGACCTTTATTTCAATAACTAAGAGTAACATGTGTTCTGTTTGAAACCCTTCACTTCAAAATTCCTTGTACAATGTCTCCAGCCAAAACTAACCACATCTTCAACTGGAATTATTGCCTACAATACAACAGCCTACCCACCTGCCTAATTTTTTAACAGCCAGATTCTGCACTTCCAACTAGCCCCAGCAAGGCAAAAAAATGGCATGTACAAATAAAGAATCTATCGCCTCACAAGTATAAATTCTCATAATGCAGGTCTTGCTACCTTAACGGTAGAAGAATGTGATGAATAGATACACCAGATTGACTAACATAATAAAGTGGTTAGGCCTTGCAGTAAACCATATCCAGCTTAGAGGAATGCTGATTTTCTGGGCTGAATGCTACAGAAGTGTCAAATTACTGTTTCACCATAAAGGAACTTTTACAACTGCACCCACCCACTGCACTTGGATTGGTAGATACCTGCAGAAAGACAGTAAACATGCACAAAAGCGGTTAGATGAAAAACCGAGAGGAACTAGCAGAAAATAAAATAGTTCTAGTGCCAGGTTAAGCATGATTTATTTTCCGAAATAGCATCTAGAATTGTTATCTAACGGAATCCAACTGACTGCCAGTATTGCAGGCATACAAAACAGAGACATAGTATATGTTGGAATTCCATCTAAGCACTATTGATCAAAGTAGGCCTACCCCCAAGAGACAGATATTGTTTTTTTTCCAAGGAGTTGAATTTTTGTTACACTTTTTAATGACCCCTTTGCCAAATATTTCTATCCCCACTTTTCACCCCTAATGGAAGCCCCAAATAAGTGGTGGGAACTTTTCTACCCCTGCATCCCATGATATCAGCCAGTTTCTCAACAGTCATCAGCATTAATGCTAAATACTGCTCTTCACTAGGTTAACTCTCAGTCCAGTAACAGCTTCATAGAATTAAAGAACTCCTCTCAAATATAGCATCTGCTCTTTGTCAGCTTCACAAAATAGGAGAGAGCCATCTGCATACACCATACAGAATGTGATTAAGCATCATACCTTCTTAATCTAACCTGCCTATTTTAAGGTCGCTTATCCCCCCCAACCTGGTGAGAGGATCCCCTGCCTAAGACCTCTTTGAGAACTTAACAAACCTTGTGGGTCACCATTAATGAGTATGGAAAATTCCACAGTTGAAGCACAAAATCAGATCCACTCTATCCATTTCTTTCCAAAGTTCATCAACTTCAACAAGCATCGTCAATTCACATGGTCATAAGCCTTTTATAAATCAGGCTTGCAGGCCAGTGGCCACCCCTTTTTGTTTCCTCCTCAGCAAATTATCAGGACTTCCATTTTCCTCCAAAGAAGCATCTGTGAAATTATTCCAGCATCCAGATACCTAACATAGTTGTGGCCTACGAATATACTAGTTTTTGCCATGTGTTTTTCATTTTATTTATCTACTAGTAAGATTGTTTGTGCTTTGCGCAGTCCTAAAAATCAATCAATTTACAATTAGATGATATTTGAAAATTTTGTTGAGATAGAAGAAAAGATCCTTAAACCGTACACAAATAAATTGAAGAGGAAACATCTTAATCTTTAAGCATACATCAGTAGGATATATGCAATCATTGGTACTCCTGGATGGTGGCTCTTTACCTCACATATAATTCAATGTACATAGAATTTTCATTTTATGTCATTTACACACTAAATGCTTAATACAACATGTGATTGGGGGTGGGGGGGTGG
>NW_006238985.1:1221984-1246792 GCF_000226075.1 Solanum tuberosum | reverse complement strand
GGGGGGGGGGGGGGGGGGGGGGGGGGAGAAAAAATCATTTGCAGTAAAACACAAATATTAACTACGTATGATTTATCAGTCAAATGTATAAGGTGACACTAATCAACACAACATACAATAATTTGGGGACCCGGAGTCACAAAGAGATTAGTATAATCAATGTTAACTATATTAAGGAACTACTGCAAAGCCCCCTCCGAAAGAAAGAAAGGATGTGACGGGGAAAAAGAAAACATCATTTGCAGAAAAAGAGAAATATCAACTACGTACGATTTATCAGTCCCTTGAATAAGGTGACACTAATCAACACAATGTACAATAACTTGGACACTGAGTCACAAAGAGGAGTACAGATCAATGTTAACAGTATTACGGAACTACTGCAACACCCCCTTGAAAAGAAAACATCATTTGCAATAAAAGACAAATATTAACATGTATGATTTATCAGTCAAATGTATAAGGTGACACTAATCAACACAACATACAATAATTTGGGGACCCGGAGTCACAAAGAGATTAGTATAATCAATGTTAACTATATTAAGGAACTACTGCAAAGCCCCCTCCGAAAGAAAGAAAGGATGTGACGGGGAAAAAGAAAACATCATTTGCAGAAAAAGAGAAATATCAACTACGTACGATTTATCAGTCCCTTGAATAAGGTGACACTAATCAACACAATGTACAATAACTTGGACACTGAGTCACAAAGAGGAGTACAGATCAATGTTAACAGTATTACGGAACTACTGCAACACCCCCTTGAAAAGAAAACATCATTTGCAATAAAAGACAAATATTAACATGTATGATTTATCAGTCAAATGTATAAGGTGACACTAATCAACACAACGTATAACAATTTGGACACCAAGTCATAAAGAAACGAATACAAATCAATGTTGACTATATTAAGTAAGGAAGGAAAGGGGAGGGAGGAAGAATAGAGTACTCCTTTGGCTTTTGCTTAGAAATCTATAAAAGCTGGTATCAATTTGGATTTAAACGGAAGGACTATATATACGTACATGTTTGGATTTCACTGATCTAAGCTAACAAATATAGTCATGCTTGTCCATATTAAATATATGGCAATTCATGTTTGTAATTGTAATATTGACTAAGCTAATCAAACAAAATTTATTTTTTCGCCTCCCCCTCCTTAATTATATTTTTCCATTTTCTCATTTCCTCCCTTCCCTTCTTCTAAATACATACAGAACAACTTCTGTATCAGAAGCAAAGCAACTACATGAATGTATCACCTCTGGCCAATTCTAACGTTATGAGCCAAATAAAAAGTTAGTTTCCACAAGTATTATTTGAGCTTAAAACCACCAAAATTTGGTGTTTGCATGCTGAAAAGTTGCTGAGAATTTTAAGTTGCATAAATAAGGAAATAGGATAATCAATATATGCCGACTGTATAATTTCATGTTAATTTTAGATTTCAAGTCTACTAAAAATCAACAATTTCTAGTCATTTGAATGACCATTTTAATCATGCTTCTCAGTTAAATTAATAGTATTCTCAAGGTTTCTCACACTACCTGTTAAAGCCCGAAGAAACAAAATTTTAAAATCTGAAGACTTCTAGGAAGTCAAAACTAAAAACTTCATACTTTACATTCCACTACAAAGAAATAGGAAGAAGACAGTTTTTAAAATCACAATGGAAAACTTACCAAGTTGATCTGTGTTTTTTGGTCTAATCAGATCTTTACTAATGATTCAATTTCTATTATTGATGATGTTTTAAACTCATTACAGATAATAGGATCATAGCTTGTTTGGAAAGCTTCATGTAGATATGGTTGTAGTACAACCTTTGTACTGACTTGTTTAAAGATATATATACAAAGCTACCAGTTTCAAAAAAAATAAAATAAGGACTTACCAAGCTGACTTGTTAGAATAATGTGTGGCACATCACATCTCAAGTTTGCCATACCATTAGCAAATATCAGTTCATGAAAAGGAATGCTGCTTCTCCGAACAATAAGAAATCAACTTTAACTCAGATTTAGTTCCTGTAATCTATCATACTGATTTTTCTGGAACGCGATGAATATGCCACATTACTCCACAGAGTACCCTCAACTAAATCCCTTTCACAAGCAAACTATAATTGGAATGTTATTAAATATAACCAATGTTCTTATCAATTACCCAGTTAATGAGATTCTCTATATATTCCATATCTGAGTCTCTTCTTTTCCTTGTTTCAGTTTTGTAGGTAGTGATCAAAGTCATAATTGTAATCTCCTCATATCCCAAAATGTCAACTATTTTCCTTGAAATTTTCCTTATTTCAGTTTTGTAGGTAATAATAAAGCCATAACAAAAATCTCCTCATAACCCAAAACGTCGTCTCTTTTCCTTATTTCAATTTTCTAGGTAGTAAAGTATTAAACTAACCGGAGAACAAACCAAAAAAGAGATAATAGATAAATACATTTCCTAATCTATGAGAGGTGCCATGTCAGCACTCATTGGCCCTCCATTATATAGATACAGATAGATAGATTTTTTTATTTATGTTGGGTCTGGACAAAGCTTGTGCACCACAACTATGACAAATGGGAAAAGATCACCTAGAGTGTTTTGCCTCCGTTAGGATTTGAACCCGAGACCTAATTTTTCGCGATAAAGGTAATGTAACTGAGACCTCATGGTACTCCTCATGTAGTGCAGCTTCTTTGTTCCAAGTGTGACAGAACACAACATACTTTGTTTAAAAAGTTGGAAGTTATTTTTCCCCTCCTCCAAAAGCAGCTAAATTCTTAAACATTACTCCATGCATTTTTTAAATGAAAATTCTAGTTTATAAGACTCCTAGACATTTCTAGATTAATTACTGTTGGAATGTAAAACTACTATGTACTACCCCAGGCTAGTAGAGTGGACAGTGGTACAACAACAACATACCCAGTGAAATCCCACAAGAGTGGTCAGTGGTACTTCTTCATATTTTTTAATGGCAAGTCTTTCGGGGCTTAAGCTAATGCCTGTCCTAATTCTTGCCTCATTGACAAACAGAAACGGAAAAATAGAATAGTGGCATCCATCATGCAATTGATCTAGAACACCAATATGCATGTGTATCTGACATGCAAAAAAAATAGCAATATTGAATGAAAAAAGCTACTTTTACAGACCTGAAAAGCAGAGCGGATCAGCTCCTCAACATAATCAACAGTTGCACCTTTGACAAAATCGAATGATACATTATCCACAACCAATTTAACTCCGTCATGCTCAAAAATTCTATAAAATATAAGAAATGAATGAACAGCAAAATAAGCAACATAATGACAAATGCTAACAGTAGCAGTATATGAAACTTTAGAGCATTTTAAGTGGTTTTGGGGGGTGGGATATGAGGGAGCAGGATGTTGAACTCATGCTTCAAAAACTGACAGATTCCTTAGGACCACCAAGAACAGGATTTATCAATCAATCAACCAAATTTGTGTCAATCCCAAACTAGTTGGAGACTTGGAGTTGGATATATAATCCCTCTACATCCAGTTCCCTTTATTCAGGCTCATTTCATTCTAATACTCAATAGTTTGCTTTAAGACAATTTAGTGAAGACAAATAGGGGTCTTTCTATAAGTAAAGGAAGGCTGGTATAATACTCCCAAAACTGTATAGGATGTGAAATACAAGAAACCGTTAGCAAACCTGTCATCCGAATTGGTCTTATCGTCTAGAGAGAATTCATATTGAAACCCGGAACAACCGCCAGCTTCAACACTCAAACGAAGCATCTTCTCTTTATGTTCGCCAGCTTGCAACTCTTTAATCCTCTACTCAGGCATGTAAAAGGACCCAAGTTAGTAAATTGTCTCAACTCAATTTTACAAGCAATTCATACCTATACAGTACAATATAAAACCTTATAAAACAGTATAAAAACTAGAATGTCATCGTCAAAGTGATTATGCTCTCACATAGTCACATATACCACGGTTTCATTTACCAAAAAAACCCTTTCCCAAATGGAGTTTGGAACTATTCACTTAGAAATTAACAATCTTTTACAGAACAACTGAACAAATTTAACTGATTAAACATAAAGGTATCAAATCTCGAATGTTTCAATAAGATATAGCACAAGAATCTTGAAAATTTCTCGCAAAAAGTCTTTCCCAGAATTTTTTAAAAAATAATCAGCACAGACATTTTTTAAGCATAAAAAAAAGGGAAAGCTTCGGACCGAGAGATATATTAGAACTTACACGAACGCAGTTCTCAGTCATTACAACGGAATCTGTAGCTTCGACTTGAGATTGAGATTGAGATTGGGGCTGTGATAGAGCAGAAGCTGAGGAATTCAAAAGTCGGTAATTTTGACGAATCCGGGTGGTGAAGAAGGGAACAACACGACGAATCATCGAACTCGACGACGAAGATGATAACATATCTATGAATTAATCATCTACAGAAGATGAGATTGACGAAATCGGTATGGTTTTTTATTTTCTGGAAGAAAATGAAGAATTGGTGGATGAATTGAAGATGACAGGTTTTCTTGTGCCCGAGACAATTCAATGGATGCGGATCTGGAGCTCCGTTTCGACTTGTGCCCGACACGTACCTTCCGAAAATATAGCTTACGCCAAATATATCTATCTATCTGTGAAAAATGAAAAACTCCACCTTTACCCCAAAATAAAAACAAAGGTGTTCGGATTTATTTATTTTACTAGTGAGCTCATTCGCGGTTATAAAAAATGATAAGATGTCATTATATATTTATTCAGATACATAATTGATTTCATAGAGAAAAAATATTTGGTTAGTAGTTAGATAACTTCCAACAAAATCATGAGTTATTCTTTTAAACCAGAAGAAAATATAATTAAACTTACGACAATAAATTTTTTATATAAAATAAAAAATAAAAAGGAATCATAAAAAAAAATGTAACAATTTTTTTACACAACTTACAATCCTAATCATTAAAAATTAAAAAGAATTACACAGCTTACAATCCTAATCATTAAAAATTAAAAAGAAAAAATATGAAATCAATACACAATTTTTCGAACTTTTGTCGATATCCATTTTCACAAGTCGATCACCATTCAATAGCTTTTATTTTATTCTTCAAGTCAAATTAAAGAATGAATAATTTAAGTATCGAAAACATAACAATTTAAAAGTGTGATCATTTGTCCAAAGTCTTACAATGCTTTTATTTATAGGACTATAATATGAATAACAAATAATGTCAAGATTATGACTATTAATTATTTAGATATTATGATAATAAAATTGTGGGAGTAGCGAAAATAATGACTATTGAGTTTTGTGTTAAAGAATATAAATGAATAGTTAATTGACATATTTATTATTCTACAATAAAAAAGATAGAGAAATTGCAAAGGAAAAAAAGAAGAAAATAAACAAAATTCTTAGCCAAAGATTATAATAAAGATGAAAAATTCAAGAGACTCAAGACATTATTGTGTAGATTTTATTGTTATTTAAAACTTGTAATGAAATATTTACAATTGAAAATTCATGGGAAAAAATTATAGTTAGACATTTTTGAGGAACTAAACGGACATAATAAAGAAAAAAAGAGATAATTATGTTCAACAAAGTCACAAGTTACTATTTTGAACCAAATGAAATTATAAATTTACGACAATCAGAACTTTATATAAAATACAAAATTAAGAGAAATCACGAGAGAACTAAAATAAATAAATAAAATAATACAACATCATTCTTACGATCTTAATTATTAAAACATTAAAAAAATACGAAATCAATGTACAATCTTCCGATCTCTTGTCGATATCCACTTCCACAAGCCATAATCACCATTCAATAGTCTTTATCTAATTCTTCAAGAACCGAAGCATCAACATAATAAACACTAAAAATATGACAACTTGAAATGTTGATGTGCTCATTTCAACAAAGTCTTACAATCTCTCTATTTATAGGATTACAATATAGAATACCAAATAATATCATGAATATGACTATTAATTATTTTGGAGGTTATAATAATAAAAAATTATGGGAGTTATGAAAATAAAAACCATTAAGTTTTACATTTAAACAAAAAAAAACTAAAACGACTTTTTAGCAATTTGACACTGAGCTTTTGATATAAAATTTGCATTACTTTAAACTCTTGCAAATTTCTTACAATAAAATTCAAGTAATAAAAAATACGACTTACATGTAAATAAAAAGAAAAATAAGTATACCTTTCCGCCAATAATCTTGTGGGACCTTGTTTAAATTTTCTCACTAAATTGTGAGACTGAAATTCGATCAATTTATCAAATATCATGGAGAAGATAATTTTTCCCATTAAAAAAAAGACACTTGCAATAAAACAATTAAATTTATATAAGTAAAAAGTTGAAAGCAATATATAAGCTATAAAATGCTATTTTATTAAATTCCGAAAAAAATTGTGATTCTTGGTAAAAAAGATGAGCAAGTTTATCACCTAGTTAATACCTAGCTCAACTATACATATAAATTTGATCATTTCATTTGTAACAAAATTTTCTAATGCCTCTATTTATAGGACATAATATGGAATACCAAAAGATATCATGAATATGACTCTATTAATATGAATTAGGAGTTATGGTTATCAAAATACATGGGAATAATAAAAATAAAGACAATTAAGTTTTTATATAAATAATATGAATAAGTGGAGTAGAAATTGGCACATTAATTTTTATATAATAATAATTTAAAAAATAGAAAAAATTGTCAAAAAATGAGAAAAAGATAAATAGAATCCTTGGCCAAAGAGAGGTGCCACGTCACTTTTTTTTTACTAGCTTTATATTATATATATAGATAGATTTATAAGTAATTTTTTTACGAAAGATGTTTGAAACAGATAAAAAGTATTTTAAAATATTTATTTCTAGGTAAAAAAAATACCCAAAAAAATAGCCTAAAATTGATAATTTGGATATGATCATATGATTGTCTGTGACTTATAACTTTTAATTTGCAAGCTACTTAAAAAAAAATCAGCCTAAAACATTTAAAACGGACTTCCAAGAAAATGAAACAAATCCTGGAGTACAAAAAATGATGAAACCACAACTTTTGTATCATTTAAAATATAAAGAGGAAAATTTTATTCTCAATTAACAGCGTATGTGTGATTTTATGAAAATTGAGGAAAAACAAATAGAGATGTATTTGTCTTTATAGAAATTGAAATTCAGGAAGAGGAATTGATTTTTCTTTTCTTTATTGTTGTTTTCATTGGTGTGTAAACTTTTACCAAATTGTAAACTTTTTGATTATTTTAAAAACCACAAAAAAAATAATACAATTATTGATATAATTAAGGCCCTTCAAAATTAGGTGTGTGAAAAAATCAATTTAACTGGTAAATTGAACCAAATAAATGTTAATTTAATGTTGTGAGGTTATTAGGTTAACGATTATGTAAATTAAAATTATTGAACTATCGGTTCAATTTTCAGTTCTTAGATTTTAGTTAATAGTTAATCAATAAGCTAAGAAGATCATATAAAACCTATTTTTTTTATTCCTAATGTTATAAAAGGTGGCTTAATTATTATTTTTAGAGTTATAAACGCTTTCTTATTTCTCAACAGTGGGGCATTATACTTTTGGAGTATCAACTTTGGTTCATATTTTTGCATTGTAGTTCAAAATTTCAAATTATAGTTTGTTATAAGGGACATATTTAAGAGAATGCTATTGCATCTAAGTTTATATGGATTCATTTTTTTTGTTGTTGAATTAAATGACAGACAAATATTTAAACTCTTTAAATTTTTTGTTTTGATTTGAAATGAATAGGCACTATTAGCACTAAAAATACAAGGTTGTACTTAAAGTGTATGAATTCATGTCTTTGAAATACAATTTTTCGCAAGTTATTTCACAATATTATTTTAGTAATTCTGTTTGAATTGATATATTTTTTATTTATAGGTCTCGTATTTATTAGATCATGATGCTTGTTTTAGCAATAAATATTATGTGAATACAAACGTCATGAACTAACAAATACGAGACCTATACAAACGTCATGAAGTAACAAACGTCAATACGTTTGTTTCATTTGCTTAAATAAAAAAAATAAAAATTATTGGATAAATAAATATCTTTTAATCGATTAATAGAAATTGATAACACTTATCTTACTAGTTTAATTATTAATTTAGAATGTTTACAATCCGACAAAGGTTATTTGAAAGAAGGTCCTTATTTTAGAGATAATCTTTAAGTTTTATCTTTCAACATTTTCAACAATAAGAAAGTAACCAAAAATAATAACAAATTGAATAAACCTATTTTACAATAATATTGATTTGCCTTTGTTTTAAAACTTTTCTAACTACACATGTTTATTTTCGAGCTTTTTAACTATTATGAACTAATTATTTCATGTAAAACGAAACAAAATTAATTCAAATTTAACACTAATGCATAAAAAAAAAACTAATAATCTCAAATCCCAAAAAGCGAGGAAAAGGAGAAAAAAAATGGCACATCAGTCTTTTGTCTCAAATGGGTATAGATTTTTTTTTATAAAAAAAAGAAGTACAACTTAAACGAAGAAAATTGACTTTTTAGGCTATTTATAATTTATTATTATAATTTTGCAATTTCTTTATAAAAAATATTTATTACACTTTTAATTAAATTTAAAAAGAAAAGACGGTGCCCGCACGCCGTGAGTTTTTCCATTTTTAACTTACACTCGTAACGGACTAAACTGAAAAGTTTAGGGCAATATTGGTTAAATCCCTAGAGCCGAAAATCCTAATGACAGTAAAGTTCCCTCTCTTCCAAATCCCTTTGATAAATTTCTTCGCTTCTTCTACCAGAATTTCCCGGCACCGTCGATTCATCTTCATGGCGAGCCAAAGCTACTTCGATTCTCCCTCGGCGGCAACCACAGATTACCCAGTACCATTATCTCCGCCATTGCCTGCCTTATCTAAGGACATAGAGCCGAATAGAGCCTTAACAGCTTCTTCGAAATCCGCTTTGTTTTCTCTCTCGAGAAGTCATGTTATCTTTGAAGACGAATGGATCATTGCGGTTAATAAGCCTCAAGGAATTTACTGCGAGAGCGTTTTGTCTTCACTCCCGGATTTACTCAATGACACTGGTGAGATTCCTTACAATTGGTTGTCTTCTGTAATATTTGGAGTTGGAAGGGGATAATTACTTACTCATAGATAACATTTGGATTAGCAAAATATAATTTCAGTTAAATTGATTCTATAGACTGAGTAACTGACCATATGAACTCTTTTGTTTGTAGTTTATAGGTCGTAGTATACATAATATACACCTGCGGTTGTCACTTAACCCTTGCTTGATCGGTGTAATACTTGTACTTCTGTTTATTAACAATGTATAATCGAACAGAGACTTTTACACTCCCAAAGATGGTTTCGGAAAGAAGAGGAATGAATCGAACAGAGGCTTTTAATCATGTTATGTTGTTTTTATCGTTAAACATTTGAATCATTTTATATTTTAAGTTAAGAAATATATGAAAACTAATACTACTTGGATACTTGTGAGGTTTCCTTATGTTTTCACCTCCACTTGCAATATCTTCAGGGGCTAATGTTTCCGAGCTTCATTTAGCTAATAGACTTGATCGTGACACAAGTGGTGTGATGTTGATTACTAAGTTACACAAAGTAGCAGCTAAGTTCGTAAAAGCATTTACAGACCATAAAGTACGAAAAACATACCTGGCTTACTGTGTTGGGCTTGCTCCTAAATGGGAAAAAATAACTGTAAAATCAGGTCATGGACGGTCAAAATATGGAGCTTGGCGTGTTTATGCTGCATCAGATGCGGGCAGAAAATTGCCAGGTGGATCACTTGTTAAAGACATGGAGACCTCTTTTGAAGTATTATCAGTGAATGGTCTTGGGTGTTTTAAAGAGGTTTCTGACTTTCATAAAGATGAAGATGTAGTCATAGTTCAAGAGAAATCAGTCATTGGTTGTGACTTGAAGAAAGATGAGATTTTGGTCAGGGCGAGCCCTCGGAGTGGAAGAACACACCAAATTCGCTTGCATTGCCAGTATCTTGGAATTCCTATACGAGGAGATGTAAGATATGAAGGTGTCTATGAGTGGAAAGGAAGCAGATATGATAGTCATGAACTTCATGCAGAAAGTTTATCTTTTGAGCATCCTATTACTGGGAAACCAATGCTGCTTCAGGCACCTTTACCTTCCTGGGCCATTCAACCTTAAAGTCTCAGTTCGAGTAATGATTGATCTTGCAGTTTGATAGTATTTTGAGCTCTCTCAAGCAAATGGTAAAATCCTAGCCTTCATTACTTTGTTGACTTTGATAGTAGTTCTTTTGCCTCTTAATTTTTGCTTCTTGAAATTGTTATGACAATGCTTAAAGTTTGATAGGTTATTTGTTGTTTTATATACCTAGAGGGGAAGTTGGAGAAGGAGAGAGCGAGAAATTATCTCTGGATGGCACTTTATTAAAAGGCAGTAGAGGAAAAAGAGATACCCTTGTATATAGAGAAGTCAATGCAAACTGTTGTCGGGTTTTCTTTCAATTGAATTTTTCTTTCTTCTTCTTCTTCTTTTCCTTTGTCAATGGTGGGGGGTCTGTGGCTGTTCTGTTTTGAGTGACAATGCTGCTTTTATTTTGTGATTATCAAATACAAATGCAATTGGCTCCTTAATTTTATTAGTGTTGTTTATGGACTTCAACACATTTTTCCTTTTGCTTAAATTATTTTGTCGATAGGTGATTCCTGATCAAATGAAGCACCCATTTTGGCCCACGTAATGGAAAGCCAAACAAAAAGGGAGTCTGCCCACCAATTTTCTTGTCAGTGTATCTTAGGATGTGAATCTTAATATACCGGCTGTTTTTTGTTAAATCCTTCCTGCTAAACTTAGCATGTTTACATGTATAGTATTATCCAAGATCCTATACATGTGAATAGGCTATACATTTTTCTGGTTACTTGTCATCAAAAATAAAAATGTGCAGTGTACTGCTGTGAACACAACACCTACAAGAGATCATGTTCAATGGATGTGTCTACATATCTTGTGCAATTCAGCATATATGTGCTTATTGCTTTTAGTCCCGAATTATACTTTATGTCTATGGACTTCTTCCTGTAAAGAGCTGTCTCAAAATCAACTCCTTTTTGTGCAGAACACTATGTTTCATATTCTAACTTTTGATAAATATACTTAATAATTGTTGACGATTTTTTTTTTTTTTTGGGATAAAGCTGGTGTCCAGATCAACTTGGGCACAACCAGACTAATACACCGGGTACCTGCTATCTCCCATCTGCAGCAATGTTAGTGACTCTATCCATCGAGGTTCAGATAGATGGAAAAAGTTTGACAGTACGCTTTTTTTGGAGGATAAAGTTGCTGACGATATGCTATTTATCTTGTTTTGGACTAGAGAAAAATATGCTCGGTAGTTGTTGACTATCTGCTATTTAGGATTTTCTTATACAGTATCTGCAACTAAATTGGAACATACTGACTAATATGAAGTTAATTTATGCGGAGCATCTATGGAGATGTTCTCATTCTCTGCAATTTGTTCAACAAGGGAGAGAGTTGCATAGAGGAGCTGCAGGCTGCAGCACCGGAGAGGATTTCCAGTCAGATGTTATTGACATTTCAGTAACTGCCCTTTATGTTAATCTGCTAGTTGTTGGGATGAGGGAGGAAGCAATGGAAAAGGAGCTGCAGGCTGCTGCATCGAAAAGGATTTCCAATCAGATGTTATTGACATCTCAGTTACTTCCTTGTTCTTATTTAGCATGCTGTGGTAGTTTTTGCTCCAAGAGAGATTGGAGTACTGAATTGTAAATCATCATTCTCGACATGTTTTGTTTGATTTGGTTTGCCTGAAGTTATTCCATGGACTGAATCAGTGAAATAGATCAACAATTAGTTATGTGCTGAACCTTCCATGCTTTATAAACAATAACAATATTAATTATGCCTCACTCCCAAATAAGTTGCGGATTATTATACAAATTCTCACTTACCATATTACTCACTATAAGAGTATTAAAAGTTTTTCAAATTTTCTAAAACGTATAAATCTCTGAAGGCGTGATCAAATAATCCCAAATAAGTTGACCTTCTGTTATTTTTTTAATGCAGTCTTGGGTTTGGTAGAAACGCAGAAGGAACACCTTTATTCTTAAATCTTAAATCGGTAAGTAATCTTCCACTAAGACAATTCAAAATACATGCATAGCTTCAAGTTGACCGCTGAGAACCCTGCAAGAAATTACAGGCACTAAACTGTACTCTTCTTTTTTTTATTTTAAATTTGGTTTTTCCATAATGGCTGGATTAAGGAAAATTGGAGTTTGAATACTTAAAAAGGTTGAACCTAATTAGGTAGTTAATGACATAAATAGTTGAACCTAATTACATTGATCACATTACATACATAAACATTACAAACTTACCTTTTTGTTTTTATACAAGTATCTTATTATTGAGGCATCTTTGGTTGACTCTTGATTAGTTTAAATTTAAACCATCTAATTCTGAAAAATTAAGAGAAGTCAAAATTTCCACGATTAAGCAATGGTTAATCAAAAATTGTAAATTGAAAAATACATAGTCCTATGGATGTTGATTAATTTGATTTTACTTAACAATTGCTCTTTACATGAGGTATTTCCTAGCAGGTCTCTTGGGGAGTATTTTTTCTTATTCAAACATAACGGTTAATCAAATCAACCAACTTAAAGCTTTCCAACAATTTCCTTGCATGCTAAGCTACGTAGATTTAATATTTTTTCGTCTGCATTTAATATTTACAAATAGTCATAAGAAATACCATATTTTGTTTTATTTTATTCTCTTTAGTTCTTTATAAATAGTCATATAGTCTTTTATTTTCAAGAAATGCTTCCTTTTTGTTGTGTGGTTATATAGAAAGTGAAGTATTCAAGAAAGTTGAAAAAGTGTGAGAGATGGGTTTGATGAGTGAGGCCTTAACACAGATTCTGATACCTTTAGCTGCTTTTATTGGCATTGGTTTTGCTCTGCTTCAGTGGTTTTTGGTCTCAAAGGTCAGAGTCTCCAGTGGGTCAAACTTGGTAAGTGAATACAATGACAAGTTGATTGAAGAAGATGAACAAGAAGAAGGGATTGATTCTGATGATGTTGTTGCCAAGTGTGCTGACATTCAAAAAGCCATTTCTGAAGGTGAGCTCTTTTTTACCTCTCTGAATTTGACTCACTCATTTTTGTTTAGATACTAAGGTTATGATGATTGGAGGGGAGCCTTGGCATAACTGGTAAAGTTAATGCCATGTGACTTCATGCGGTAGCAACAACCTCTTGCAGAAATGCAGGGAAGGCTGTGTACAATAAATGGTCCAGTCCTTCCCTGGACCCGCGCATAGCTAAACCTTTTCTTTCTTTTTTCTATTAATGATGGTGTCCGTGTCAGCTGGAATGCACAATCATACGTGTACTTTCCACCGATATAGGTATCAGATAAGTCTATTCACCAAAGCTTAGATAGATAAATGAAATCACCTAGCCTTTTGAATGATGATGACATGAGTTGAGCTAAATGGAATAATGAGTATTCATATAAGTCGACCTCAATTTGTTTGGGACTGAGGTGTAGTTATTGTTTCATCGGGATTTGAAACTTTGAAACGGTTTCGTTGACTGCAAAGCATGAACCTTTTCTCATTTCACCTATTGTTATAACTGTTATTGGTTCCATGTGGTTTATAGTTACTTTACTATCCATGGGCTTCTCCTTCATTTCAATGTCCTTAACAATGTATGTTTTCAAGGCTGATCCATTGTTGTCTTCATCAAGAAGATTATTTGAATTGTTGTATCCGAATCCATAAGACTGCATCTTTAACATAATTGTGTTACATGTGTCTTCTAATAGTTATTGTCATGTCATCTAATTAGTACGATCTTCTTTTTCAAATTTAATGTTTTTCATATTGATCGATAGCTGACAAACAAAACTAAAATCCTAATGCCGAGGTATCTTCATTGCGATTTAAGGATGCAAACTTTTAACATATACTAACAGGTTTCCAGTTACCACTAAAAGAAGCCACAGGATTGTCCTGTTACTTTTATATTAACTATGTCGAACATTGGCAGGGGCAACATCCTTCCTGTTTACGGAGTACAAGTATCTTGGCATATTCATGGTGGTATTTGGAGCAATCATTTTTCTCTTCCTTGGATCAGTAAAAAGTTTCAGCACAGAAAGTGAGCCTTGCACTTTCAACAAAGAAAAAATTTGCAAACCAGCTTTAGCCAATGCTTTCTTTACCACCATTGCCTTCTTTCTGGGAGGCCTAACTTCAGCCCTCTCTGGCTTCCTTGGAATGAAAATCGCAACGTATGCCAATGCAAGAACGACTCTGGAAGCAAGGAAAAGCATTGGGAAGGCCTTCATTATAGCTTTTCGCTCTGGTGCAGTTATGGGATTCCTTCTTGCTGCCAATGGCCTCTTAGTTTTATATATCTCTATCAACTTATTTAAGCTGTACTATGGAGATGATTGGGAGGGTCTGTATGAGTCTATTACTGGTTACGGTCTTGGAGGATCTTCAATGGCTCTCTTTGGAAGAGTTGGTGGAGGTATATATACAAAAGCAGCAGATGTTGGTGCTGATCTAGTAGGCAAAGTTGAACGTAATATTCCTGAAGATGATCCCCGCAACCCAGCTGTAATCTCTCATCTTGGGACCTTCTGCTCTTGCTATAGTTTTTACACTTTCATTGTTTATAAGTTGAAGCCTAATAAGTTGTGTTATATTTTCCTTTGTTGATCACAGGTTATTGCAGACAATGTAGGTGATAATGTAGGGGATATTGCAGGAATGGGCTCGGATCTATTCGGTTCCTATGCTGAGTCATCATGTGCAGCACTGTTTGTTGCATCCATTTCATCCTTTGGTAGTAGCCACGACTACTCGGCTATGTCTTATCCTCTGATTATCAGCTCAATGGGAATTGTTGTTTGCTTGATAACGACTCTTTTTGCAACCGATATGTTTGAGATAAAGAATGTGACTGAGATTGAACCATCTTTGAAGAGGCAACTTCTCATCTCAACTGTTCTGATGACTGTTGGAATTGCTTTTGTCAGTTTCTTTGCTTTGCCATCAGAATTCACTATTTTCGATTTTGGATCCGAGAAAGTGGTGAAGAACTGGTATTCTTCTTCTTGCTTCATATTTTGTGCATAGTTCTACCTATTGTCTATGTTTCTAATATAGAATGATCATTATGTATTGCTACAGGCACCTATTCTTTTGTGTTTCAATTGGTTTATGGGCTGGCTTGGTCATTGGTTATACTACTGAATATTACACTAGCAGTGCTTACAGGTTGGTAATTTCAGTTGTTAACTTATGCTTGGATAAATATATTATAATGCATTTATGCTATGACATAAGTTGCATAGTTTGCCAAATTTTCAAGCCATATCAAGTACTACTATTATTTAAGTGAGTCTTTCTCAATCGCGAAAAAAGGGGAAACGAAATGAAAAAAAATATGTTAAATGAAAATTAGCTTCAGAAAGGAAACAAGGAAATCAGTCACTAATCAACTAAGGAAATGAAAGCTCAACCTGGAATTGCTTTACAGAAGGTACGAGAGATTGTGACCTGTAATAATCAAACTAGAATTCCGTCTGTTTTCTGGGTTTGGGAAAGTGTGGATATTTAAGAACGAGAATCATATGATATGTTGGGAATCTCTTATGATAGCATCCACCTACCCATCAAGTTTTCCTCTCTACTTCTTAGCAATAGTAGCTAGTATTTCATAATGAAATAGAGAAGAGTGTTTCTCCACTAGCAATGAAGCATTGTGTTTATGCCTGTTATTTGTCTCTTTTTCTTTTTTATTTTGGGGAGGGGGAAAGTTATGTAGTATCTGATCTATGTTCTTAAAATCTTCTATTGCAAAATCTTGCAGTCCAGTACAAGAAGTGGCAGATTCTTGCAAGACTGGTGCTGCGACAAATGTAATATTTGGATTGGCTCTTGGATATAAATCGGTTATCATTCCCATATTTGCCATTGCTGCTTCTATATACGTGAGCTTCAGCTTAGCTGCTATGTATGGCATTGCAGTCGCTGCTCTGGGAATGCTTAGCACTATAGCCACTGGGCTCGCAATAGATGCTTATGGTCCTATCAGCGACAATGCTGGTGGTATTGCAGAGATGGCTGGAATGAGCCATAGCATTCGTGAAAGAACTGATGCTCTTGATGCTGCTGGGAACACAACAGCTGCAATTGGCAAGGTTAGATAAGTCTCCTCCTAATCTATAGCATTAACCTCTCTATGTTTGTCCAATTACGCAAATGAGTGTTTCCTGATGTACATAGAAATTCTTTCCAATTATATGAGTCCTTTACACTTCTTAACTAGAAAGTTTCAGCAACTCTAATTAATCGGCAGTTAGGTCACTTGTGAGCTGAGTGAAATAGACTTGCTTCAAAGTGACAGCTCAAAGTTGTGTTCTTGATATTGGTGCCTTCTGTACTATATTATGTGTACATGAATAGTTAACAATTCAGAGACGGATCTAGGGTGAGTTCTGCTGGTTCAACGGAACACATTGCTTTCTGTTCAAACCAAATTATGCATTTTTTTTAATGTTTATATAATAAGATTACACTCATTTTGAATCTACTAACTCTAGATACTCGCCTTTTGGGAACATTAGTTCCAGAGCAAGTATACCTGACAAACTACTTTCCCACATTATCAGGGTTTTGCGATTGGATCAGCTGCACTTGTATCTCTTGCTTTGTTTGGTGCCTACGTGAGCAGAGCTGGTATCAAAACTGTCGATGTCTTATCACCTAAGGTCTTCATTGGTTTGCTAGTAGGAGCAATGCTTCCGTATTGGTTCTCAGCCATGACAATGAAGAGTGTAGGCAGTGCAGCTCTGAAAATGGTTGAAGAAGTTCGCAGACAATTCAATAGTATCCCAGGGCTAATGGAAGGAACAGCAAAACCAGACTATGCAACTTGTGTCAAAATCTCAACTGATGCTTCACTCAAAGAGATGATCCCACCAGGTGCTTTAGTCATGTTAACACCTCTTATTGCTGGTACCTTTTTTGGAGTGGAAACACTAGCTGGTGTGCTCGCTGGTTCTCTCGTTTCTGGTGTTCAAGTATGCAACTCTTAGTACCTTCAATTTGCAACATTCATGTCTCTTAGAATTCGCAATCTTATAGTAACTATTTCACATTTTTCGATGACTCTAGGTTGCTATTTCAGCTTCAAACACGGGAGGAGCATGGGATAATGCCAAGAAGTACATAGAGGTAACTGACTAACAAGGCCCTCAAGTATTTCAACATATTATATGTAAAGTCATTTTCAATGATAACGTTTTCGCCTTTCTTTTTTTTGCAGGCTGGTGCAACAGAACATGCTAGATCATTAGGACCAAAAGGATCAGATGCACACAAAGCTGCAGTAATTGGAGATACAGTTGGTGATCCATTAAAGGACACTTCTGGTCCATCATTGAATATACTGATCAAGCTTATGGCTGTTGAATCTTTGGTGTTTGCTCCTTTCTTTGCTACTCATGGGGGACTCCTATTCAAGTTACTGTAGAATGAGCCTCTTTGTACAAAAACATATTTCTCCAAATAAACATAGAGTTATTCTGTCTAGACAAATTCTTTTTACTTGTCATTTTTTTGAGAAGTGAGTATTATTTCCACACATAACATTTCTTGGGAAAATTATTGTATAGGTAATCCGTAATTACCTTACAGAAAAATAATAATTGGGGCTAAGCTTTTCAAAATTTCTTAATAGAAGTATTTTTATTTCAATAAAAAGGTGTATTAAGCATCCAGTCTTTCTTGTTTTGAAAAGTTAATTCTCATGTTTACTTTTTCTAATCTTCTTTAATAACATAA
Source organism: Solanum tuberosum (assembly GCF_000226075.1). Classification (NCBI taxonomy): domain Eukaryota; kingdom Viridiplantae; phylum Streptophyta; class Magnoliopsida; order Solanales; family Solanaceae; genus Solanum; species Solanum tuberosum. The sequence goes on along the minus strand of NW_006238985.1, from coordinate 1,228,806 downwards.
AAATGAAAAAACAATTGGTAAACACAGAGAAAACAAAGTAGGTGAGTAGGTTGAGCGGATTACAGTATATTCCTTTGTGTATGCCATCCCTCATCTTTTTTGGCCCAATTCAACAAAAATAATATATCAAGCATAGGATGTACACAAATCTTTTTCTATATTGATGAGAGGTAGCGAGATTGTTTTCGATAGACAAAAAGAGTCATATGATCATTAGGTCACAGTAGAACTGTGAAAATAATAATCTCTTGTAAAAATACAAGATACGACTGCATACAATAAATCCTTGTGGTCTAATCCTTTCTTGAATCCGAGGCATAGTGAGAGTTTAAGGCACTAGACTGCCAAATTCATAAAACAAAAGGAAAATTATGAATTGACGAAAATGTCAAAAGAAAACAAAGGATAAACAAACGAGAATTGAGCAGTAAGTAATTGATCAAAATTTTAAAGACATAAAGTTCAACATTTTAGGATCGTATATTCTACAATATAGTGTATGAGCTAGAAAAATTATAATTCTGATCTGAATTGGTAATCTATAAATTATAATAATAACAAATCCAGCTAATAAAAGGAGTGGCTGAAAATTGAAATTGATATCTTCCAAATCAAGCATCCATTCAATTCAAAAATCTGCAAAAAAGACAAGTGCCGGCCCACTTGTCCTTATAAAATGTACTCATTTTGGATAGTAAAAATAATTTCCACTCTATAAATAGATAAGTTGGATCTCAACAGAAATTCTGCAAAAATGAATTAAAAACTAAAACGTAGTTGATAACTTTACCCAACCCCTCTTTCTTTAAAAAATAAATTAAAGTGGATCTTGATTATGGAAATACTTGTTTAATTATTCCACCAAAAGTTGGTTGCTTTGGACAAAAGGTTACACATGTTATAACGTATATACTATCTAAATTCAGCAGGCATAGGTTATTTTATTACTCCACCGTTTCAATTTATATATCTTATTTTGATATGACACAATATGTAAGAAAATAAAAAAGACTTGTAAATCGTATGATCTTAAATTAAATATATGTTAAATGTATCAAAATGTCATTAAATTTTATAATCTTAAATATACCATATGAAATGTTAAAATTAAATAATTACCCTAAAAACACTCTTTTATAAAACGGACAAAAATAATAATAGTGCCAACAAATTGAATGAATAATAGTTACTATTATACGTCAGAAACCAACCACATGGGTTGTGCAAGGTTTAATGGTATGAGAACTTTCTGCAGTTTTATTTTGTGATTATTATTCTCACTGAAGATTTTGGACCCAACACAAATGAGAGCATATATATCCCGAAGGATCGTAAATGATATGTAGATACCTTTCGTCATACTTTTGGGACATTGGTGCTTCTGTCGTCCATAAACTAGAGCATATATGCTCTTCACTCGAACGGAAGACCAAATAGGGACACGTGGCAGAATCTTATCCGTCGATCTGATATTTAATAAATGTCGGATCGGTGGATAAGATTATGACACGTGTATATTCGCAACCCGTTAGTATAAAGGGCATATATGCTCTAGTTTTTTGACGGAAGGGACACCAATATCCTAAAACTATGACGAAGGGTATCTGCATACTATTTACGTTAGTTGGGGGTATATTTATCCTTTTTCCCTTCAATCAGTAATGGAGTTAAATTTTTTACTAAAAACTTAAAAATAAGCCATGTAATTTAAATATTTTCTTAAGATTATATTTACATAATATAATTTTTTTAACGAATTAATATCAGTTAATACCCCTTCAGACAAAGAGTAGTTCCGCCTCCTCCTCATTGCTTGTTAATTGTAATGATGGACGGCTTGTGTTAATTATTTTAAAAGGCACCATACTAAAACATTACTGAAGCTTGAAATCTCAATGAAAATTAACAACAAAAATGATTTTTTTTTAAAAAATAATTAAGATGTTCACAAATTGATTTGACCATGTTATTCTTTATTAAAAAACATTAATAACGGATTCAATAGATATAATGTGCTCATTAGCATCTTGCATTCGATCAACACTCAAATTTTAATAATTACAGTATGGATTTTCCATAATGGAATCCTTTTCCATTTCTTGACGGTTGACAAAACAAAAAGCAACCAAGATGAAATGGTAATATACATGGAAGCAGATCTCGTAGAATGACAAGAGTTATATTGGCTTAATATGTAATCAATCTCTTAAAATTGTTAAAATATTTCATTTAGATATTCGAACTAAAATAATGTTCAATTGAATATATCAACTCTAATAAGATGTTTATTTAGTTATTTATAATCTTAGAAAAATTCTTACGTGCTTCAAGCTTTTGTTTACGATTTACATTTTCAAAATCCATAAATTAATTGCATACACCCGATATTTATATTAAACCGTATTCCAATTCAAGCAGAGACATTGACATTTAAAGTTGAAAATATTTTCTTTCTACGTGTGAAATTGTATTTGTAGAAATAAAAATATGTTTTTAAAATTTGTTGACCAAAAATTGTTGTTGACAAAGAAAGGTCACTGCTAGAAGTATAACGATAAGCTCATCCACTTTCAAATTTTTACAATTTCCAAAAGAAACAATGTGAAAAAGTAATGAGCTTTGGGGAGGTTCTAATAAGCATATTTGACTTTTCAGAAATTCACTTTTTTTTTAATTAAACTTCGGCCTCAAGAGGTAAATAGAATTTCAAAAACCGAAAAAATGAAATTGAATTATATAAGGGTAGAATTGAAAAAAATGTGTAATTACTAAAATAGTAGTAACGATTATTAATGGCATTTTGATTGTACAAGGAGTAATTAAATATTTTAAATTAACCTGTCTAATTTTTTTTTTTTGAAACAATACACATCACATTCTAAAATATTTAATATGAGTCTTGACTAACATTTTAAAATATATTTTTTCATCAGATTGATATAAATTTTTTTGTACGTTATATTACTTTTCATTATAATTTTTTAATATTAAAAAAAATTTAATTTTAAAATATTAAATTAATTTAATTTAAATTTATTATTAAAATTAATTAAACTAACTCTCATTAAATGAATTTGACTACTATTTTGGAATTGAGTAATTGACAACTATTTTAAAACGGAGAAAGTAAATCCAAAGGTTAGAAACTTAGCATAGAGTATTTTGGCATGGCATTTGTGTGAAATTCATATACGAGGGCCAAAAAAGGGTAAATTCGTTATTTCGAAAAAATCATCGCACAAGTGCAAACGTAAATATGGTCATTCTCACTCGTGTAGGTTCCCAATAAGAATCAGCCACGTCAAGTTAATGACACTCTAATGACAGATGGCACATTCTTATTCGTTCATGCCATTTAATTCTTCCACGTCAGATTAAACCCAAACGCTGCCCTACGTATCTACCGAAAATAACTCTCCACAGTATAAAAGAGCGTTCGTCAGAGATCTCACAGTCAGTATTTTCCATCTCACACAATAGTGGCCATGGCTACTCGACGAATGAAAAGCCCTAGCTCTCTCCATCTCGTTGCTGTGTTCTCTCTACTCGTAGTCGCCGCCGCCGCCGAAGTTTTCTTCGAGGAAAGCTTCAATGGTAAAATTTTTATCCATTTGTGAATTAATTTACGTCAATTGATTGATGTCACTTGGATCAATTTTTGTGATCCATTTGATTTTGGAGTGAATTTGTGGAAAATGATGAGGAGTGTGAAAGATCTGAGCTTAATTGTTTGTTTTTAGTTTTATCTGATAGAAGCTTGAAGTTTTGGAGTAGATCTGTCAATTTTAAGATGATATATGTAGATCGGAATGTTGTTTTGGCATGTTAGGTTTTTGAATTCTATGTTTGTGATTATGATTTGTATTTTTTTGAATGTTGATGTGTCTGAGTGCCATCGAGTATATCTACATTGTCTCTCTGAAAGAGCATACTCCATTTGCGTGTATTTTCTTGCTATGGGACTGCAATTTTCTTCATGTACTTGGACTGATTGGTAATTGGTAGAATTGTTAGATCTTATCCGGTTTGCTATATGATTTAAAAAATCATGTCTTAACACTCTGACTGGCTAATATTGGATCTATATATTATACAGAAGAAAATTTCGAAAGATCATGATTATTAGTATTACATGGATAAAGTTAATTCTTGACAATTCCTAGTATAACTAGAGCATTGCACTCTTGTATTGTTTTCATATACAATGTTTGTTGGCAGTTTGTTTATTTGTTGACTGGAAATCAAAACAGTTAGCATCTATTAACTATATATGTTCGGCTGAATTAGCAATCAATGTTAGTGTTTGATACTGAAATACATTAATGTTGCCTAGTTACTGAATTAGTGTGAAATCTATGCTTATATTCTGCTGATATTCTGTGGTCTGTTCTGCTGCATTATAATTGTCAAGTTTAAATGTGTCAAATTATTCTCTTATGTTGGGCACTGTGAGGCTGATAAGTTTTGCTTCTTGAACTTTTAGATGGCTGGGAGAGCAGGTGGGTAAAATCTGAATGGAAGAAAGATGAAAACATGGCTGGAGAGTGGAATCACACCTCTGGGAAGTGGAATGGAGACGCCAACGACAAAGGTCTGCAATCTCCCACTAATTAGAGCCTAGTTACTTCAAGCTATAAGCCTTTTGATATCTGACTCTTTTATCTGGAGCTGAATGTTAAAAATAATAACATCTATTTACTTATTCTATATATCAGGTATTCAGACCAGTGAAGACTTCAGGTTCTACGCCATTTCGGCTGAGTTCCCTGAATTTAGTAACAAGGGAAAGAACTTAGTGTTCCAGTTCTCTGTTAAGCATGAGCAGAAGCTTGACTGTGGTGGTGGGTACATGAAGTTGCTTAGTGGAGACGTTGACCAAAAGAAATTCGGTGGTGACACTCCCTACAGGTTGCACATAATATTTTCTTGCTACTTTTTTTTTTACCATAAAAGTATTATTTGTTTTGATGTATGTTTTTACTTTTAAAAATGTCCCGTAGTTCATGAATGAAGTTTTTGATAAATGTTTCCATGCAGTATCATGTTTGGACCAGACATCTGTGGCTACAGTACCAAGAAAGTCCATGCTATTCTCACTCATAACGAGACAAACCACTTGATCAAGAAGGAAGTCCCATGTGAGACTGATCAGCTGACCCATGTCTACACTTTCATCCTCCGCCCTGATGCCACATACAGTATTCTCATTGACAATGTGGAGAAACAGTCTGGTAGCTTGTACTCTGACTGGGACATTCTCCCACCAAAGAATATCAAGGATCCAAGTGCCAAGAAAGTAATTCCCATTGCATCACATTTTCAGAGTCAATTGATATTTATCTTTTTGATAGTGTTAATGATCAAGTTACATGTTTATTGCAGCCTGAAGATTGGGATGACAAGGAATTCATTGATGATCCTGAGGATAAGAAGCCAGAGGTATCCTTTGTATATTTTTTGAGTGGTTTGTCTGTGCCATTTGAAAATGGAGGAAGATGACGATCAATTTATTCAATCTGTAATAACTGCAGGGCTATGATGACATTCCAGAGGAGATAACTGATCCCGAAGCCAAGAAGGTAACCAGTTGAGCTTTACTTATATAAGTCTTATATTAATACCTGGAATATAGAGTAAATTTTTTAATTACTGAGCCTTTTTTAAATTGCAGCCAGAGGACTGGGATGATGAAGAAGATGGTGAATGGACAGCCCCAACCATCCCCAATCCGGAGTACAAGGGCCCATGGAAGGCAAAGGTTTGTGGAGTCTGAACATTTAAGTTGAATGACTTGTCCCTGATTATGGTGCCTAATGCTTAGTCTTTCGTCTTTTCAGAAAATCAAGAACCCCAACTACAAGGGGAAGTGGAAGGCTCCTATGATTGACAACCCAGGTCCTTTTAGTTGTCAATACTACATCTATATATTTTTGTGAGCTGACTTTTAGTATCACAATTATTGATATCTATGCTGTTTTTGTCTCTAGACTTCAAGGATGACCCAGATCTATATGTTTTCCCAAAATTGAAGTATGTCGGAGTTGAGCTGTGGCAAGTAAGGAATTTTCCTTTTCTTGTGTGATCTGCTGTAAATTACACCATTAACAATTTTGACTTACTGCGTTTGCACTTAATTGACATAAGCATAATGTATTTTGCAGGTGAAATCTGGAACCTTGTTTGACAATGTTGTGATATGCGATGATCCAGAGTATGCCAAGTCCATTGCAGAGGAAACATGGGGAAAGCAGAAGGATGTATGTGGTTCCTTCCTTATTCTCTTAGTGTAGTCATAATAGAATTATTGAGTCTTAATAGTTAATATTATCTTAATTATGCAGGCTGAAAAGGCTGCTTTTGAGGAAGCAGAAAAGAAGAGAGAGGAGGAGGAATCAAAGAATGCTCCAGCTGAATCTGATGTAAGCCTCTAAATTTTCTTTGGAAAACCCTTCTTACTCTATCAGTAAGCTGTGTTGTTCCTTGTTGTCTTGCTCTTATGTTGTTAACATGTTTTTCCAGGCCGAGGAAGATGACGAGGCTGATGAGGCTGATTCAGATGATGCTGATGACAAGTCTGACTCCAAGGATGAGGACACACATGTAAGAATTGACAAATTGTTTTTAACTTTCAAAACAATGGTGGCATCAATCTTTTCTTCTGGTTCTCAATCTGACAGTATGTACCCTTTTGTTTTTGCAGGATGAACTGTAAGGGCCAAGCATTTTGATTCAACTGACAAAGAAGCTACTTGGCAGTTCCCGGAAGATTTCCTCCTCCCTCCCCCCCCCCCCCCTCTTTACTTTTTCTTTTTTTTTATTTAT
>NW_006238985.1:1208468-1221460 GCF_000226075.1 Solanum tuberosum | reverse complement strand
AACTCCCCCCCCCCCCCCCCCCCCCCCCTTTTTTTTTTTCCTTATTAGTGAATTAGCCCCTTCCCAATTTTAGTGAAAAGACGGAGATTGAGGGTGCATGAGGTCTTATATGGCTGATTGCTTTGATGTCATTGGGACTCGGCCAATAGGAATACATGTTTGGTTTTGACTAGAATTTTAAACTAAATGGTGTTGAAATTACACTAGTTAATTTCTACCTAATTTTCTATTTAAATGGCTCCTTGTCTCGATTATTTACCGTATTTTATTGCTTGAAGCACCTGAGAAGATTAAATCTGTTAATCAAGTGTAACATTGAAAACTCTTCGAGCTCTGTTACAACTTGACCAGTAAAATTGGATGCTCACTGTTATCTTTAAGATTTATTCCTCTGTTGAGTATATCCTATCCAGAAATAATGATTCGGATTTATATAAACGTAACGTATTAGCTTTAATAACTCTTAAGTTTACATAAACCTGACTAATAGAAAGGGAAAAAATGAGTTAAGCTCCATTTTTCTCCTCCCTTAGCTTTGTTGCTTGTTTCCGGCCCATAACTGGTATCTACAGTTACAAATATTGCAACCTATTTATGCAGGAAAAAAAAAATCAAAATTTACTACGTTTATTTGCAAAAATTAGTAATGTCATAGGTTTTGTCAGTTTCAACTTTCTTCATGTCATTCAAAGATTTGTAAACTTTTTCGTAGGCCGGCTCTCACAAACATCAACATATCTGCTCCTTTCTTTTGGAAGGAGGCACATGCGCAGTACGCATTCTTTCCTTTAAAGTCCTTGCTATTACTCTTTTTTTTACCATGAGGTATCACAATGTCATTGAGTTGGATTGGACTGTCTCGATTCTCAGATACAAGTGTCTAAGCACTTCATGTAAACGTTTGCCGTGTAATGGTTTCGAAAAAGCATAATCAAAAGGAGGAAGATGTGGTGGCGTAACATTGTCTTGCAACATGACAACCTTACAAGTAAGATTCTGCAAATCTTTCTTGAAGCTAACTACGGATGGACTCTATTCAGAGAGAAGTCCAGCCTGATAATCTATAACTATAGGTATAACGTTTGATGACCTTCTGCAATGAGGGATGACAACAATAACTAAGTATCAACAACTCTACTACCATAACTGTAGATTTTGTGGTTATTACACAAAAATAGAAATTTAATATGTTGCCTCTAACATATGAAAAGCAATCATACAATTATTAAGCAAGTTTAATTCAAAAGGTACATAAATCAAGGAAAAAGGAAAAAAAAAAACACCACAAAATCACAGCACCCTGCCTATTTAATTTACATTGGACGAACAATTACAAACTCCATAACGTACAACAAATCTATTTCCTTCTGCCATCAGTTTTTGGCTTTTTCACAATTAGAACTGGACACTTCACATTCTGCGCGCAGTGGTTGCTCACACTCCCAAGAAATGCCCTGTTATTCATATCAACAATTAATTAATTACTCCATAAATAGACACAGTCAGTAGAGATGATAAAATTAGTTGATGAAATCATAGCCCCCAGTTCATCCGAAGTTGGATTTGCCCATTTATTACAAACTGATTCATGCATGTAAAAAGAAATTCAAAAAAACATTTTCTTATGATAACAAAAAAAATCACAAGATACTAAAACATTGTAAAAGAATAAATAAAACAATTAAAAGTTAGTGAGAATTTGTTGAGTTATAACTCCTATTTTAGCCCATTTTAACGCATGTAATTTTGGGTGGGACAATAATCTGTTTATTTATTAACTCAATCCATTTTGACCAACCCAAATTCAGCTCAACCCGCTCATTTGCTACATATAAACAAGACACCATTACATAATCATGGAAAAATCCTTACGTAACTATGAAAATCTTGGGAAATTCCATACTATAACTATGAATAACAAATCTATCTGTTAAAATTTGTACCAAACAAATTAGGACAATAAATAATGATCCAATCATTTTATACGAGGCTCTTTTTGTAACTAGCTCTAAAAAAGGAGGACAAAACTCTAGTACCATTTTTAGCATGCTATACATAATTAACCATAATAAATTGAGGAAAATTTGTGCTCTTGACAAATCTTGATTTTCATCGTAATGATTTTTGACTAAATATATCTAGCCTTCAATCTAATTAAAATGTACACATGTCTATGAATCTCACCTGAAAATGAACTCACTGTGATTAGGAAGTGTTTTACCTCATTACCTAATATAACTTTCCGGCATGAATCCAAATTTAATCTAAATACGGGTATTAGACACTTGGCGAAAAAAAATAATTGAACTAAGTCTTACCTCTTGATGACACCATATCCATGGCTTCCCATGACGAGCATGTCGACATGTAACTTCTCCGCCGCCTGACAGATCACGTCCCTTGCATCACCATGCTCTACTATCGTCTCCACCTTAACCTGTATACAACGCAGCAACACACAAGCATTACCTCTCTACTAAAATTGACCAATTTACCCTTCATTCATCAGCAAATCTAAAAAAACTAACCCCATTCAAAGCCTCGCAGGCTCGTTTCGCCTTCTCCATAACACACTGTGCAACTTCACTGCTGTACCTCTCCATGGTCGCCAATATATCAGATGAAAACAAATACCCTGAGATTTCAACAAAATTACGAGAACTCGCCAATTCAATTAATCACATAATAATGAAATACTCATACTGAAGTTTTTTCATCTTTCTCACCTGTTCCGTCTAAGGTAGAGTAAACAGCTCGAGGTGGTATTGAGTAGAGAAGGATAAGGGTATCATTGGAATTTCCGGTGATTATGTTCTCTATACACCATGAAAGGGCGTAACTGCTCTCTTCACTCTCATCTACGGCGACCAAGATCTTGCGTTCCTTTGCTGCTGCATCAGCCATCCTTTCAATTCAGAACTCACAATTTTGTAATTTTAGGAAAGTTAAGGGAATCAATATTTATAGTGTTGTCAGTAGACGGAGTGTGAGGAATTGGAAGGGACTAGGGGGCGGCAGCCGGTGGATTGAAAAAAACTGTTGGCGGTTTGTGGTTTTTGCTATCTGGATATTTTGGTTTTGAGTTGATCAGTTTGACCAATTGATTGACGTGTTTGTGCATAGGATCACAAAGAAAGGAGTATGGCGTGGCATAGAAAAACGTTACCCAGTTGAAAACACTTTTAAATTTGATGCAAATTATTAATTTTATTTTTGAATTATTAATAACTTTAAAAATATTTATTTACTTAACCAACTAAATTTAAATACATTCAGATCACCCTCGATTTGTCACAAGACATAATAAATGGTCTCAAACTCTTGTATGCCATGTAACTCTTAATAAAAAATCGAGAGAAGTGTTGAAAACACTCATAAACTTGGCTAGATTTTATGAGTGTATTTTACTCATGTTATAAGATCGGGGTGTATTTAAGTTCAATTAGTTAAATAAATAAATATTTTTGTAAGGATAAAACTAATAGTTTACACCTAGTGTTTAGCGGTATTTTCAATATTTCTCACTTTATAACTTTGTTTCAAACATATTATGGTTTGAATTTTGAAAGTGAAGTCTAAGTTATTTTTGTAGCTAGTTGAAGTTATATTTAATAAACAGTTGCACAAATTATATTATACGAAATTATCTTATACAAATGTATCGCAAATTATACAAACTCGAAATCCCAACCCACGTAATTATCATTGAATGTTGGTCGCGAGTGATAATTAACTAAGACTATAGCTATGATGACTAATTAACTAGTATATGTTTGCTTAACCATGTAATTTCAATTTTATTTATTTTTTCTAGATTTTTTAGTGTAAAAATAAGAGAAATAAAAAGAATGAAGTGTGAATGGAAAAATATTAAAAATTAAAATTCATTTTTTCCGGCTATTTTATAATTTAATTTTATATTTGCAAAAAAAATATTTGGGGAATCAATAAAATAATTTAAAATATAATAAGTGAAAATATATATATTTGATCATCAAAAATCAAAATAATAAATTAAAATTAATCCATGAATAAAAATTATAAAAAAAACATGTGAAAAGGAGTAAATATACCCCTACTTGTGTTTTTAAAAAAAAAAAAAAAAATTAAAAATATTTTTTTCATTAAAATAAAGATATATATGAGTATTTGTATAACAATAAAGATATATATTCTATATATTATAAGCCACAATGCAACTATCATTGTAACTATCTTGTTAGTTTTCAACCAAAAGCTAACAAGATAGGAATAGGAAAACAAATAGGAATAGAAATAGTAGTAACTATCTTGTTAGCTTTTCAACCAAAAAAGAGTAACTTCTTTTAAATTATAAATATGTCATTGTATGAGCTATTTATTACTCATTCCTTTTGAATTTGTTAATCTGATTTTGATCTGACACATAGTTTTACGAAGTAAATTAGATTTTTGCGAAAAAAACATTAAGTGATACTTGAAGTTGTTCCAGATTTTTCAAAAAGACACCTTAACTTTGCGTGCGTCATATTACCCCACAAAACATTTAAAATCACAATAAATACACATTTTTTTACACAATATTTCTACTTTGGACAAAAATATCCTTCGAATGTGCAATTTCTTAAAAACAATAAGTCGGACCCATTATTGATGTATTGAAGGATGTTTTGGTAATTTCCTATGATGAATTCGTTTTGTTTGTTTCTTTTAAATTTATTTTACTATACTAAATAATTGTATAAAATATTATGAATCACGGTAATTAATTACTTAAATATTTAAAAGATATAAAAATATATAAAAGATCTGATTGACTCTTCAAATTTTACCGGTGACACATAATTGGGATAAATGAAATAATATATATTATTTAAAAAATTCTTAGAAAGTACTATAAATTACAGTAATTAACAACTAGAAATATTTCAAAGACAAAAAAAAATGATTGAATCTCAAATTTTTTTTAGTACTACATAAATTGAGAAAGAAGAAATGACCTCTATTATTTGAAAATGGCGTAAAAGTATTACAAATCATACAATAAGAATTAACAATTTAAAATTTTAAAAGACTTTAATGCTTTATACTTATTCTATTTCCACTTTGGACAAAAATATCCTCCCAATATGCATATTTTTTTAAACAAAAAGTGGGACCCATTATTGATGTATTCAAGGATGCTTTGGTAATTTTCCTATGATGAATTCGTTTTGTTGTTTCTTTTAAATTTATTTTACTATACTAAATAATTGTATAAAAATATTATGAATCACGATAATTAATTACTTAAATATTTAAAAGATATAAAAATATATAAAAGATCTGATTGACTCTTCAAATTTTACCGGTGACACATAAATTGGGACAAATGAAATAATATATATTATTTAAAAATTACTTACAAAGTACAATAATTTACAGTAATTAACAATAGAATATTTTAAAGACAAAAAAAATTGATTGAATCTCAAAAATTTTTTAGTACTACAGGGCTCCGATGTTTAGTATATATATATATGAGTTACTTTCATAATAAAAAAGGTAAAAGGACAAATATACCCCGAACTATTATAAATGGTATGCATATACCTTCCGTCATACTTTTGGGACATACGTGCCCTTATCGTTCAAAAACTAGAGCATATGCCCTTCACTCTAACGGAAGACTAAATAGGGACACGTGGAACAATCTTATCAGTCGATCCGATATTTAATAAATGTTGGATCGGTGGATAAAATTATGACACGTGTAAGTCTGTAGTATAAATGATATATATGCTCTAGTTTTAGGACGGCCAATGTCCAAAAGTATGACGGAGAGTATCTGCATATCATTTACGATAGTTCGAGAGTATATTTATGCTTTTTCTATAATAAAAATATATTCGTTCTAAATAACAAAGTTAAGGCGAGACCTTTTCTCTTTTTTATAAATTGTTTCGCACACATTTTTTTTTTGCTCACAAAAAATGATAAATCCAAAATTTATAAAATTGGGTCCATCTTTTTGTGATTTTTTTTGTTTTCAAATTAATCGGAGGAATAAGTAGTTGGTTCATCCAACCAACAAAAGAGAACACAACACAGAAAAGCTACAAGGGAACTCTCACTTAGTTAACTCCGCCACCTCCAACGGAGCTCTCAAAGCTCAAACACTATATATCTCCTCCTTCTTCCCCTGCTCCCACATTTCAATCTCCACAAAAACCCTAACATTCACAATGCAATCTTCAATTTCTCTATCGCTCTCTTCTCCATCCACGATCTGCAGATCGGACTCCTCCGCCGCCGTTTCCAATGCCAATGTTAATCTGTTGAATCCACGATCACTTCGATTCTGCGGTCTTAGAAGGGAGGCTTTTGGGTTGAATTCTTCTCTGTCTACGCATCGTATCCAGTCACTATCTAATGCTACGAGGCGTCCTCGTTCCAACAGAATCGTGGCTTCTTCGGCTGGAAATGGAGCTGCTTCTAAGGGCTTTGATTATGATCTGGTTATTATTGGAGCTGGTGTTGGTGGTCATGGTGCTGCTCTTCATGCCGTCGAGAAGGTAAATCTACTTTTGTGTCGTTTAATTGTTTAGTACAAGCTGATACTGATGTTCACCCAATAGTACCATGCTGTGTTTAGTTGCTGAATACTTCAAACTGCTAACACTCAGGTGATTTCAATAAGTTGAATTCTAAGATATCTTGCTCTGTTTCGGTTGATATTACTTATTTAGCTGCCTTTCTTTATTTGTCCGTACTCCATATGCTTTTCTTTTTCTAGAACTAACATTTTCTACCTAACAATAGGAGGAATTATTAGCTGGAATATGTGCTTTATTTTCTTTATTACTGCATTGTTACTAATGAAGAATCATTTGTTGAAAATTGGATCTTTAAGCGTGGGCTTAACAAAGAAAAGCACAAGAGAGAAAAATAAAATGTAGAAATGTAAATATAAACACATCATAATTATCTGGACAAAAAATGGAAAAAATATAATTAAGCTATATATGGTGTTGTGCCTAAACCCGTTAATGAAGGTGTAGAGGCCTCAACAGATTGATGCCTACACTAAAGCGCCAATTAAGCGAGGAAAGCAGAACATGCTGGACTTCACTGAGCTTCTGGGATTAAGTGCACTTTAAGTGAGCCTTTATAACATTGGTGTGAACTCCTATAAAACATCACTTTCACTTCTATAACACTATGCAATTCAATTGTGAGATCGTCAAAGCCTGGATGGGATGGGAACGTAGGTTTAATAGGATGGTTCCTTTTAGTTTTCTACCTGATAGTGTACATAATTACTTAAAATTCTTTGCAGGGCTTGAAAACTGCTATCATTGAAGGGGACGTTGTTGGAGGTACATGTGTAAATAGGGGCTGTGTTCCTTCCAAAGCCCTTCTAGCTGTGAGTGGTCGCATGCGGGAGCTTCAGAATGAACATCATATGAAGTCTTTTGGTCTACAGGTATTTCTTGTTCATGCTCCTAGAAGCCTAATGAACACCACATAAAGTCTTTTGATTTACAGGTGTTTCTTTTCTTGATCCTAGAAACCTATCTAACATGTTTAGGTTTTGACATGGGGTACTGATATAGCATATGCCCGTTAACATAATTGTTTGATTATTTGAGTATTTTGTTGCATAAGCACAACACTTAGACTTCATGAGGTGATGTAACATGGAATAGTTTAGGAGCAAAACTATGAAATAAGTGCTAACTTCCGGACTTCATATTGGCACTGGTTATGATATGTCCCATATCTAATTGCTATTATAATTTTGGGAGCATCCTTATTTTGGAGATGACACCCAGAAATTGTGTGTATTGGGATGGATCAACATGGATATTTCAGCCGAAACGTAATTTTAAACAAAAAATGTGGTTTTATTGACTATGTTTGGAGATGCACCTCTTGTTTCTAATGTGTTTGATGCTTCCATATTCAAATGATTTTTGATAAGGATGTAGGATGACTTCAATTCATGGCCTATACTATTTAAATTTTAAACATTTGACAGAACGTGTGTGCTTACTTTTTGCTTTTGTTACTGACAGTTGTTAGTAATAAGTTCTTCTTATAATATCTTTATTTTTAACATATAATGCAAAATGTGATAAAGACTGCATATATCTTAGTACCACTGTTCTTATCTGTTCTCCATATCTCAAAAGCTTTTTGTACTTCCATGTCATAATCGTACTTGATAGTTGATACTGTACTCGTATCTAAACCTGTATTACATAGAACACAAGTCAAAACTGGAAAGTCTGATTTTTTGTATTTACCCTAATATTTGAGAAATACAGAAGATGAATAAGGGTCATTTTGTACCTCTCTTTTTAGGGGGTGTATATAGGGAAACAGTGATCACCGAACTCCCATAACAGTGACTTTCTAAATCATTTAAAAATCAAGGATATAGGAGTAAAGTAGATGAAAAAATAATTCATGTAAACTACAACAATCAACATGTGTTTCTGGTACCTACCTATTGTGTTTAAATGAACTTAACACTATGCATTGTTTGTTAATTAAGTTGCATCTAGAAAGGAAGCTTGAGGGTCCCCTAATGTAACTTTTAACTCAGTCTTTCACACGTTTTTTTAAGTCTTTCACTTATCTTCATGTAAGGTTGCTGCTGCGGGATATGACAGACAGGGTGTTGCTGATCATGCAAATAATTTGGCCTCCAAGATTCGTAGTAATTTGACCAATTCAATGAAATCCCTTGGTGTGGATATATTAACAGGTTTTGGGACAGTTTTGGTACGTTTATATTTTACAGATTACTATTATCTACTACTAACTTGTGTCTGTAACCAATTGGATTTTGATGATGAAGCTTTTGTTGTGCTTTTTCAGGGTCCACAAAAAGTCAAATATGGAGATACTGTAATAACAGCAAAGGATATTATTATTGCTACTGGTTCTGTCCCCTTGGTGCCCAAAGGCATCGAGGTTGATGGTAAGTGCTTTCCTCTTAATTATTGTTGTCCGTGCACAACACAGTAAAGAACTGAATTATTGAATTGCAAGTCTTTTTTATGTATGATATACTGAAGGTTGCAGCATGCAGAATAGCTTGTATTACTTGACTGTCATTGTAAAGAAGGTTTTGCATCAAGATTTGGAATTAATTTTCCTACAATTACTTGAGTTCATCTATGTTGAATTGCTGGTAGAGATTTAGACATGAGATATAGCACACACAAATATTTAACACCAGAAGCTATTTCGTAGACAAAAGAATCAGCATTCTCATCAAGAGAACGGAATTAGCATTAGATTTTGTCATGCCAAGTCATTCTCGTTCTCTTCTTGTCCAAAGCTTCAATGACAATTATGTATATACAGCCCCAGGGCTTTGGTCTAGTGGTATGAGTGCAATGTGTGATGTGCTGGTTTAGCTGAGGGTCACGGGTACAAACCCTATCCTTCCTTTGAGTGGAGAAGGGTAGAGGGTCGGGCCCATTATCCACCTAGTTTCGAACCGTGCACCCCTAGCCCTCGGGGATGTTTTATCTTAAAAAAAATTATGTCTACATTTATGTTGAACTTGCATCATCTAACGATACCGATGCTTGCTTTTGCAGGTAAGACAGTTATAACAAGTGATCATGCACTCAAATTGGAATTTGTACCTCAATGGATTGCTATTGTCGGAAGTGGTTACATTGGACTAGAATTCAGTGATGTGTACACGGCACTTGGAAGTGAGGTAAAGGCAATTATACTTTCTGCAAGACTGTATCTGTAGCAACAGAACATCAATCTTTTCTTTCAAAATATGTCTTTCTATGCTGACCACTGGATAACTGTGCAGGTTACCTTTGTTGAGGCTTTAGATCAGCTCATGCCCGGCTTTGATCCCGAGATTGGGAAATTGGCACAGCGAGTCCTCATAAATCCTCGAAAGATTGATTATCATACAGGTGTATTTGCAAGCAAGGTAATTTATGAAAATAGTAGCCTGCATCCCAATGTACCAATCAGTTATCTGAATTTTGTTGCACCTTTTTCAGATAACTCCAGCAAAGGATGGAAAACCAGTGACTATTGAGCTTATTGATGCAAAGACTAAGGAACTGAAGGATACATTGGAAGTAAGTTGTCGCTTTTCTTCCAAAAGAGTTTAACATTGTTATTTCACATTCATGCTTTTGGATGGAAGCTTTATCCTTTTGGTCTTAGATCATGGTTATTGGTTAAGATAATAAATTCTAAATCATATCCAACAATAAACAAATTAATAAATTTAAAGTTTGGGGATTGTAAAAGTACCTTTATTTAGTATTTCTGCAACATCATAGGTCTCATTCATCATTAAGTTAACATTGTTGGACTAAGCTGTTTATCGAAAAACAACAACAGTTGGATTGGTCTGTCTTATAGGTACTTCATTGCAAGATATACACTTGATAAGCACATTGTGATTGTAATACGAGTAAATAAGTGCACAACTTAAGTCTATGGTATTGGATAATTTAATTACTAGTAAACTGTATCAATTTAATCAACATTCTTTCAACACATCATTTTAAACTATGCAAGAGGAAAAAAGGGACTATGCAGATAGGTCTTTCTGAGTCGTGTTAATGAACATCAAAAGAGGGAGAAAAACTTTGTTTTGTTCCCTGTAATCAGATTTAAGATCTTGTTTTCCACAACTTATATACTTCTCTGCATACACAATTCCTGTCACTAGCATCTTATATGTTCTCAAATTATTTTATTCTGCTACAGGTAGATGCTGCTTTAATTGCAACTGGAAGGGCTCCATTCACTCAAGGACTTGGCCTGGAAAATGTTAGTGGCGTGAATGTTTATTGAGATGAACTTTATAAATGTTATGACATCTCATATTATTGTTTTATAAACAGATAAATGTTCAAACACAACGTGGATTTGTTCCTGTTGATAGTCGCATGCGTGTCATTGATGCCAGCGGAGAGTTGGTAGGCATGATTAATGTTCTCTTTACGTACTCTAGACAATTTTCTTTCAACTCATTAGGCTTTCTGGTCACTAGGTTCCCCACTTGTATTGCATTGGTGATGCAAATGGAAAAATGATGCTTGCACATGCTGCAAGTGCACAAGGAATCTCTGGTAACGATATCATGTGATACCAACTGCTATGATTATCATCAAGAAAATTTTCCTGTAATTGTTTAACATTTGTCCTTACTTCTTCTACAGTTGTTGAGCAAGTTACTGGCAAGGACCATGTCCTGAATCATCTAAGTATTCCAGCTGCATGCTTTACCCATCCTGAAATCAGTATGGTCGGATTAACAGAGGTATAGTAACTTTTTTTTGGTGTATAGTCTGTGTTTCCTTATGCACTTTCTTTACTGGTTGCATCTGGATTATTTGCTCTTTAAATGTTGTCTCATTTCATTTATATAGCACCAGAAGGAAAAATTTACTGCAGCAATACGTTTGCATTTTTAGGATGTTCAGCATATATTAAATAAAAGTTAGGGTTAATGAGTCTGCTTGTATAATTGTCTGATACAGTATGCTGGAACTTACACAAGTGTGCCTATTTTATTCGCCTACATACACTTGATGTGTATGCAAACTCGCTGAAGCATGTTTGTATTTATAGTGGAAATTCCGCTTTCTCTAACTTGTTAACATTCAATCTGTCTTTTTTATTACGGGTTGCATTATTTTTAGTTATGAATTTTCATTATTTTCTTGCAATCTTGCAGCCTCAAGCTAGAGAAAAGGCTGAAAAGGAGGGCTTTGAGATTGGTATAGCCAAGACTAGTTTCAAGGCCAACACAAAAGCCCTTGCTGAAAATGAAGGGGAGGGACTTGCAAAGGTGGCCGTGATGATCTTTTCTAATTGATTTTTTTCATGGACTAGTATATGATTACAAGCTACTTCTTGCAGTTTGTTTTTAAATCTGGTGGTTTTAGTCTGTCTCTAGTTTCCCAAGACTAGTAGGATTGTTTTTGTTCATTGAAACGTTTGTCCAATGCAGTTGATATATAGACCCGACAGTGGGGAGATCCTCGGTGTTCACATTTTTGGAATGCATGCTGCTGACCTCATTCATGAAGCATCCAACGCCATAGCTCTGGGAACACGCATACAGGTAGACATTAAGTTCCATTGCATTTTCTCCTCACAAGATAAACATGTATACAGGTAGACACTACCTTCCATTGCATATTCCCCATAAACAGTTCCTGGAAAGATTTTCAACTGATTTGGTTAGAGGTTTTTGGTATTGGATAAGATTTTATTTTATTTTTCCAATTTTTTACTTTTTGCTTTGAGGGTGTGGGATGATGGAAGGGTCATGTTTTCTTTCAATAACGAAATTCTATTTCTTTTTTTGCAATCAATTGTGATCTTCAGCTGGATTCCAGCATCATGATTCTAGTGTAAAAGAAAATATATGCCAGTTACAGTTTTAACAACATTATCGCATTTTGCTTTATCATTTCACATCTTGCAGGACATCAAGTATGCTGTTCATGCGCATCCAACCTTGTCTGAAGTGATTGATGAACTCTTTAAGGCAGCAAAGGTAATCTCTCGGTGCCCTGTTATTGCGGGTAATTTTGTAGTTTTCTAGAGAATAACGTAGTTCATTTCCCCATGAATTAGAATACCGATAATTATCCACACACACAAAAGAAAGGAATACAGTCATCTCCTTGTCAAGATGCTCCGGTGGGGGTGGTATATCATGGGATCTCCAAAATACCATTGATTCTTTAATCCCTAATCTTAGTGTATTTAGATCTTCTTGTTCTCTAATTGGGAGTCGTAAGCTGTCAACCAGGTATTTGCAGAAGTGTCCCTCACACGTGTGCAATTGTGCATGTAAAAATTTCAGGTAGGGAGGAAATCCTCCTTAGGTTGTGAACTGAGATTCTCTCTCATTTTTAACTGGTATATTAGATCATCTATTCTCACAAAATATTACGCACAAAGACAAACTGGATACTTTATTCAACCCCCCCCCCCCCCCCCCGTCCTCGCTATTAGTC